>NC_064638.1:795032948-795336698 GCF_023864345.2 Schistocerca serialis cubense
GTGAAACCTTGCTTTTGCCAAATTTCATGGTTCTAGATCAACAGGAAGTACCCTATAAATTTTGATGAGTGAGCTATCGAGTATCAAAATATATGACATGAGTGACTGTGCCTTTTGAATGCACAGATTTGCAATCTCAAAATTTTTACACTGACAAGAGACCGTAGACCTTAATATATGACATAAACTTGAACTTGATATGTCTACCCGTTCGTGAGAAAAAGGGTCCTTAACTGTTGGATAGACAGACTTAACTGTTGGATAGACAGATAGACACACACAGACAGACGAACAACAAACGGTTTCTGCAAAAGTTTCGTTTTTACCGATTGAGGCACGTTCACCCCGGGATAGGCAGGCTTCTACAAGTTGCAACTCCGGGATAGAATGGTCCGAATGACTCCGTAGTCGCAGATTGCGCAGTTAAGTGTACTAGCAATAATTTATTAAATTTATCAAATCTACTAACTCAAATGAACATGAAATGATGGTATGGCATTGGTGGCTAGGAGACCCCTCCTGTGGTAGTTCGGCTGCCGAGTTGTTGGTTTTTTCAGGTGACGTCACATTGTGCGACTTGCGGGTCGATGATGATGAAGTGATAATAAGGACAGCACAACACCCGGTTCTCGATCAGAGAAAATCTCCGACCTGGCCAGGAATCTAACCTGGGCCCACTGCATAGCAGTCAGAGGCACTGAACACTCAATAAAGGAGGCTTTCTTCTTCAGGACAGTTAATAGAAAGGTAATTCACATTCACAAGGAACAGATGTGGACCCAGTATTGAACCTTGTGGGAGTCTGTTTATGAACGAGTCAAAGCCAACGTTCAGTGTCAGTGGGTTCAAAACACCCGGAATGTGCATTCTTTTTTCGAAGGATACGTAATAGCACTGTTTCTTTTCATTCATTTGACTTGTCGGTTATCGAACATATCTGACAAAAGTTAAAGAAATCATACATCATTTTGGCATTGCGCTTACCCACAAAGAATGCACTAGTAATGACTCCTGAACTGTTTGAGCTTTCACCCTGTTCTCTTTACAGCATGAATCTTGTTTGTCTGACAGATGAAACAGGAGTGACCATAATAAATATCTGACCCTCTATTGAAAGCTTCTTTAGGTGCTTCATTTTGAAATCCTATTGGATCCACTTTGTCAGGAACAGTTGTCGAAATAGTAGCTACATTAGCAACATTTTCATCGTTCTACTGAAACAGCAACAGTTCCGTAACATGTTAGCATGAGGTGTCCAGCCGGCCGCGGTGGTCGAGCGGTTCTAGGCGCTTCAGTCCGGAACCGACCGACTGCTACGGTCGCAGGTTCGAATCCTGCCTCGGGTATGGATGTGTGTGATGTTCTTAGGTTAGGTAGGTTTAAGTAGTTCTAGGTTCTAGAGGGCTGATGACCTCAGATGTTAAGTCCCAAAGCGCTCAGAGCCATGAGATGTCTAACTTTGTCAAGAATTCATTCAAAATTCATATTCTTGGGCCCACGAGGTCTTGAGATCTGAACTTCAGAGTTTCGGATTGATAGTTCGGATTTTACTCACTAAGGCACAGTGTCCTACACTACACAAGTGCAGATATGTGACACTTGGCAGGAATGTGCTAATCTCAACTTGTGGGAGTGTGGTGTCGTGCTGCGAAACGCTCTTTCAATGTAAACGCAGAAGGGGAACCAACAACCGCCGGCCTCGAGAAATTCAGCACTAGTGAACGATAGACAGTATAGAATTATCAATATTCTTTCTGTAAATTACATAACGATGCTGTAAATTGCATTCGTGATCCGCTTTTGCCACTGATATTTTGAAATAGTCCTCAAAGAGCTGTTCTAGAAATGACGAACATTAAGGAGAATACTGTTTCTAAAAATATGGTACAACAGATTCGCAAATCATTGATAAAGTTTAATAAAATTGTACCTTGATCCAGTAAACGTTATTCCCGGGCATGCTTAGAAGAACAACATGTGTCATATTCTCCAGATCCAACAGAAACTGCATAGTACACACCCGAAATTTTACGTTTGCAGTATCTGACAGACGAATGACCGACGTTACTATGGCTTATAAAATAGTAATTACCTTGAAGTGACAAATGTACACAGGACTTAATATGAAGCTTCCTGAAATATGCATGGTATACTTTTTCCGCTTTGCCCTTTCGGGTTAGGGTGGTTTTCACATGTGGCTCTCTGGATGAGTACCAATGCACGCAGATAAGTCAGGCGAGACTGAAGGGTTGGCCTAAATGCCAAGAGATTCACATAGCATCATGGAACTTTTTCTGGTACTTAGTATGCAAATTACAGTTATTAGACTCCTTCGGGAGGCAACACGTTACCCCAAATGGAAGCAATGCCAGTAAAAATATTGATTTATGTGGCAAAAGCTAGTCATTTTCTAGCTTGATGCTAATTGGTCGAACCCTCAACAGGTTTTCGAGTTTTCTCTGGATGGGTGATGGTTGGAAACATTTGCAGGATGAAGATGATGTGCTCCTCATTGCCTGCAGGACACTCATGAGAAGGCAGTCATTTTCGGCAGGTTATTCAGTGACTAAAGCAGAAAGCCGTCATTCATAGCGAATGGCGAAGATGCAATTCAAAGGCGCGGACGTAATAGGAAGCCACAATTATGCCCCTTTCTGTGGCCACATTCTATTGGTAGACTTAGTTTTCGAAGGTGAATGTTGTGATTTACTATAGGCGGCCGTGACTTGTCGTTGGTAACTTTATATTCAGTAAGAAGGAATTAAAGTAAAAACTGTCCTTGGAGTGGCTATTTAACATCAAAGCGACGTTTTTAACCATCATAAAAATAATTTTACGAATTTTGGGGAGCGATCCCGATCCCACAGTAAAATTACTTCTTCAGCAACAGTGGCACAGTTACATGGCGTGTACCTGTTCTTACTTTGGGAAGTCGACAGCAACTGTAAAAATTTCTTAAAGACTTTGTGAAAATGTGAAGAGAAGGAACATTATAGGATATACAAAGAACACGGTCTATAGAAAAGCTAATCGGATGGAAGCAGAGGTTATTGGGAAATGGCGAAAATCATGCAGGAAAATATTTAATTTAACATCTAAAGGAGTAATATAAATGAAATTACGACAGCTGTAAAATGTTTAGATATGTAAAATGGTTTAGATTATGAAAAGCGTTGGGTACAGAAAATATGTGCAACCAAAAGGTTAATATTATAAGGATGAGACGGAGAACTGACTCAACACTGCGAAAAATATTGATAACTGTAAAAGATCTCCATGATTGTCTAACGAACAATTTTCACACTAGAGTATTATTTAAAGTCAGAGTGGCCAGTGAAAGTACATAACCGTAGAATAGCGGGTAGATACAATTTATCGATAACCATTGTCGGATTTGACGTTTGACAGAATGAAGCGTGTCACGTCATACATGCGCGAACAGGAATACAACAGAACACTGACAATATTCATTTTTTTCTGCAATATTTTTGACATTTGAGGTTTGTTGACGGACTGGGCTGCATTGTTCACCAAGGTCTAAGTTAGATCTGAAGGCGACAGTTTGTTTGTAAGTTGCCGATGCCGACGAATCTGAATGTAAAATCTTCTTTGAGATGACATACCGGTTTGTAGAGTGGCCGAGGTTAGGATAGGATAGGATAGGTTAGGATAAAATGTGACAGTTTGCTTGTGAGACGGACGAAGCTACGTTATAATTTATGTCATGGTGAGTATTTTGCTCCTGTTGTATGCTGATGAGTGGCTTACGTCCGTCATTTTGGTGACGGTGCATGTCAATGTAGATAGTTGGTATTGGCAGGTTCAGTATTTTCGAATAATTTATGGAAACAGGAACGCAGAATGAAACCTGAGAGTGGCTCATGAAACTGTTTCCCAAGCCATTGCCATTCCGGCACACGTTTGACACTTCATCATTATACCGACTGAAGCACTATTCTAAAATTAAATTTTCACTCTGCAGCGGAGTGTGCGCTCATACGAAACTTCCTGTGTGCCGGACCGAGACTCGAACTCGGGATCTTTGCCTTTCGCGGGCAAGTACTCTACCAACTGAGCTTCTGCGAAGTTTGGAAGGTAAGAGACGAGGTACTGGCGGAATTAAAGCTGTAGGGCGGGTCGGGTAGCTCAGTTGGTAGAGCACTTGCCCGCGAGAGGTGACGCATTATTTCTTACTATCGACGGAAGGCCTGGAGCGGGCTATTCACCTGATTGTGTTAGCGGAACACAAGAGGTTCAAGCCTGTGGAGCCTTTGAAACTGTCTCACTGATCGATTAGAATGTGATTGGAGATTCAAGGGCCGTACGGGAAAAGAAAAAGGTCACGGTCGTACGGAAACGCGTTTTCCGCCGGAGCAGCGGTGGGCGGTCCAGCGAGGTTCCCACAGTAACGGAGCGGGGTCGGGAAGTTGCGTAAAACGAACGGACCTGACACGGATGCTCGCCGTGTGGCTCTGCCGTAACGGTGTTGAATAAGAGGCGAGCGCGGCGCAATTACGCCAACTGGGTCGCGGGGCGCCGTCTGTACTCGCGCAGGGGCCGGCAGCCGCAAGGCGCACCCACCACGGCGGAGGCCCGCACAACTTGGCAGTTTCTCCTTCACTGCGGCGTGCACTTCGCATAACAGTGCCGTACCCGACTGGCGCCAGCAACTTGGGCCTCACGTGTAGCACATTTACAGTCTTTATTTCGAACGATTTCGACACTAACATTAACAAGCGTAGTTAACTCACAATCTCTTAAGGAGCCTGATAAATAAGAGTGCCACTACATGATTTTCCAAGTGTGCCTTCTCTGGTGTTTCTGGACAGTGTTTCGATAGCGATTTTTGCAATACTCTGCCTGAAAAAAATTAGTACACCTGGAAAGACGGCGTCAATGTTGATCCGATGACGGTATATGCCACCTGTGGAATCGTAGATATACTGATAATGGTTTCAAAGTCGTCGCCCAGTTGATAACGTAGAGGCATAGCTGCTAGAGTGCCATCTGTATCTATCCTTTTAGTAAGGAATGCTCACTGCCAGCAGACTCAGTGTAGTGAAAATATGTGAACCAAGCAGGCAACCCATGCCACGGAGATGAACTCGTGCTTCCTACAGCCAAATGATGGAGGAGTGAGTTGGAAAATGGCAAAATTGGGAACATCCGGGTGCCTCCAATCGAGCACGAGTGGGATATAATAGGACGATAAATGACTTGTGCGACTCGTCGACTAACTACTCTTATAGAACTATTGGAACAGGTCGAGTTAGCGTGGCATGACGCGTCCCTGAACATTATTCGTCATCTGTATGATCGACTGAATCCAAGAACCAGCGCCTACATTGCCGCATTTGAAGGCTACACCACGTACTAATATGAGTGTATCAGAGTGGGCCGATACCTGGTACCTCAGAACCGCTATTGCTATTGATATGTAAATATAATCATTTCATTTACTTCATATGCACTGTTGCAGCAATAAATCTTGAGTGAACTGGAAACTTCTAAAAGGGTTTAGTAATTTTTTTTTCCGCCAGTATGTTTCCTGCACAAAATGTCCTACTCATTTTTCCTCTAGGACCAATAGTTACAATGTTGCAGCGCATGGAAAAATCGCTTATTATTGAAAATAGTGTTTTAATGATATGGAATTACTATTTACTGCTATATGAAGTGCCGGCCGCGGTGGCCGAGCGGTTCTAGGCGCGTCAGTCCGGAACCGCACTGCTACTACGGTCGCAGGTTCGAATCCTGCCTCGGGCATGTGTGTGTGACGCTCTTAGGTTAGTTAGGTTTAAGTAGTTCTAAGTCTAGGAGACTGATGACCTCAGATGTTAAGTCCCATAGTGCCTAGAGCCATCTGAATCGTTTGTTAAATGAAGTAGGTCCAGAACAAATATTAACCCTGTGCACCACGTGTAAGTGCATTATAGCGGTATTAAGGGATAAATTGTGTTCTGGCGGTGTAACACGGTGGAGGGGGAGTTTGGGGGGGGGGGGGGAAGGTTAGAGGCGCGAGGGAAGGTTCGTCGCCGGACTGTGGTCATAGACTCACAGACTTTCCTCCTTCATAGGGCTGCAGGACTGATCAGGCGATTCCTCACTCCAGCTACGTCAGAATAAGCAACTGCAGGGTATTTCACAAAGTCATGTCGACCCTCAGTAGCGCGCCTTATGGACCACTAGTGACGCAGTGGGCAGACATGCCCGGGGTGGTTTGTTCCCCACTAAATGTATCAACACTACATGGAATACAGATATGAAGTACTAATAATACTAACGCAGAAAGATCTACATAAATCTGTGCATACTATTCTACACTATTAGAGGGAAATTAATTCTTTTTTTTTTTTTGTGGCAAGATCTTATGGGACCAAACTGCCGCAGTCGTCGGTCCCTAAACTTACACACTACATAATCTATCTTAAACTAACTTACGCTAAGGACAACACACACACCCATGCCCGAGGGAGCAGTCGAACCTCCGACTGGGGGAGCCGCGCGGACCGTGACAAATTGATTCTTACTCAACCTGTGTGGCAGCTGTAGCGTTCTTCCAGGAAACACTTCTTCCCCGACCACGAGTGTTACTCGATTTTCATTTTGCAAACAGACAACAGCTCACCAGTACTTCCTGTGCACTTTTCTTATGTGAGTAGACAAAATAACTCCACTGAGCTCATGTTTACATAGTGGAGTGATTTTCAGTTTATTAAATGAGTAGTTCGTTCCAGTTGTTAAGTGATCTGTTACGCAAAAAAGTTCAACAGCTAGAGGTATAAACTGTTTACCACACCGAAGAGCCCTTCCCAAGGGTAAGACGCTGTCAACACGTATTCGAAAACGTCGATTTCATTGTCTTCGCTACCAGTGGTTGAAATACTGTTCACAGCATCAGGGATATCAAAAGCATCCCTCCAAGCTCAGACATCCCAAAATCTGAGAGGCTCACAGGTTTAAATTGTCTTCCTTTGTAACATAAGCAGGCAACCCACGTGCTGCGGAACTTCAGATTTTCAGTGCAAGTCAAGCAGTGCATTGCATCAGATTATTGTTCTAGACTTGAACGTGATCAATTGCATCCCATCAGACATATTCACACCTATCTTGGAAAATATACTATGGTTCCGCTCTACAACTCACAGCAATTTCTGAACGAAAGAACAGACACCATTCAGAACCGCAGCTGTGAAACATATTATGTAAACTGGAGGACGACGGGGCAAAATGGAAAAGAATGGGAAGGGATTTTGATATCAGCTGCATCAGGATTTTTGTGGCATCAACGACGACAAGTGAAAAATGTGTGCCGGACCGGGATTCGAACCCGGGATCTCCTGCTTACTACTTTCGCTCGTCGCCGCTGATGCCCCACAAAGTCCTGATGCAGCTGATATCAATGATCCCTTCCTTTTCCTTTCCGTTCTTTCCTGTCTTCCTACGATTTACACAATTACATGGCTTTAGAACATGCTGGCAAAGACAGTAAGCTGCAAGATGCCATACTTACCAATCCAGTCCGTTTCCCGACAACACGCAAAGATCGCTGACATCATCACACTTACAAATTATAGTCTCTCAGCCATAGTTTGTAGGAACATATTATACATAAAATCTCAGTTAACAACTGCAAATAAGTACTCATCTAATAAACTGAGAATAACTCCACTATATAAATATGACCTCAGTGAAGTTATTTTGTTTGCTCGTATAAGCGAATTATACAGGAAATGCTGAGGAGGTTTAGTCTGTCTGAAACTGAAAATTGAGCAGCGCTCGTGGTGGGGGAAGTTTCCTTTTTAGGAAGAACGCTACAGCTGCCGTACAGGATTGCTAAGGATCAATTCCCCTCCAGCAGCGTAGAAAAGTGTGCAAAGATTTTCGTCGATTCCGTCCTTATGCGTTTCTTGCGTTAATATCACTAGTTCCCCACATCTGCATTCCATGTAGCGTTGATAAACTTACTGGAAAATAACCCCCCCCCCCTCCCCCCCAAAGCATGCCCGTGCACGGCGTCGCCAGTGATCCATAAGGTACACTGTGGAGGGTCGGAATAACTTTGTGAAACACCCTGTAGCTGCTTCGTGTGATGTAGTAGGGTACATTGAGAGGGGAGTCATGTGCTAGTTCTTCAGGTCACGGTCCTATGAAGGAGGGAATTGTGTGACCACAAGCTTCCTCCCTCTCCTCCTCCACCCTTCGTCAGCTCCACTAGCGAATTGTTCGTAGGAAGAACGACTGTCAATAAACTCTAATTTCTCTGGTTTTATTGATGTGGTCATTGAGCGAAACGTTGTCCACGTATTCTTGGAACTTACGCTCTCGGAATTTCAACAATAAATCTCTCTGTGATGCAGAAAGCCTGTCTCGTAATGTCTGCCATTGTAATTTGTTGAGCACTTCCGTAACGCTCTCGCGTCGACTGTACGATCCCGAAACGCTCCCCTCTTCGTTGAACCGTATCTGTCTTTTTCTATTAACCCAACTTGGAAAGAACACTAATCAACAATCGATAGATCAATAATTTTGTAAGACACTTCTTTCGGAGATGTACTACATTTTGTCAATACTTTTCCAGTGAATTTCAGCCCAGTATCTGCTTTTCCTACAATTTGTTTTATGTAGTCATTTCATATGAGAAAGCTCCGTACGGCTACTTCGGTAGTTACTGATGCCATTGATTTGTCACCAATAGCAATATTTGTGGATATCCTTGCCTATTCATGTGCAGTGCGTTATATTTATTGACGTTTTACACACACGAAGTATTGAGTGCTATTGACAAGGGATTTCAAATTGATTCCGTTTTTCCAGATTTCCAAAAGGCTTCTGACACTATACCACACAAACGGCTTGTAATGAAACTGAGCGCTCATGGAATATCGTCTCAGTTACGTGGCTGGATCCGTGATTTCGTGTTAGAGAGGTCACAATGCGTAGTAACTGAAGGAATGTCATCGAGTAAAAGTGATTTCTGGCGTTCCCCAGAGTAGTGCTATAGTTCCTCTGCTGTTCCTTTTCTGTATAAAAGATTCAGGAGACAATCGGAGCAGCCGTCTCAGGTTGTTTGCAGATTATACTGTCGTTTATCGTCTAGTAAACCATCAGAAGGTTAAAACAAATTGCAAAACGATTTATAAAAGATATCTGCGTGGTGTGAAAATTGACAATTGACCCTAAATAATGAAAAGTGCGAGGTCATCCACATGAGTGTTTAAAGGAATCCGTTAAATTTCGGTTACGCAATAAATCAGACTAATCTAAAGGCCGTAAATTCCAGTAAATACCTAGGAATTACAGTTACGAACATTCTGAATTGGAAAGACCACATGGAAAACGTTTGGGGGAAGGCAAACCAAAGACTATTTCTAGAAAATGTAACATTTAGAGATTGTAACAGAATTACTAAAGAGACTGCCTACATTACGCTTGTCCGTCTTCTTTTGGAGTACTGCTGCGCGGTCTGGGATTCTTGACAGGATTAACCTAGTATATCGAGAAAGTTCAAAGAAAAGCAGCACGTTTGGTATTATCGCGAAATATGGAAAAGAGTTGACGGACATGATACAAGATTTGGGATGAACAACATTAAAATAAAGGCATTTTTCGTTGCGGCGGAATCTTCTCACGAAATTCCAATCACCAACTTTCTCCTCCGAATGCGAAAATATATTGTTGACGTCGACCTACATAGGGAGAAACGATTATCATAGGACAATAAAGGAAATCAGAGCTCGCACGGAAAGATGTTCGTTTTATCAGCGCGCTTCTCGAGAGTGGAATAATAGAGAATTGTCGTGAAGGTTGTTCGATGAACCGTCTGCGACGCACTTAAGTGAGATTTGCAGAGTATCCATGTAGATGTTCAAAGTTATCTGCCAGAACCCGTATCAATCGCCGATCCTCTATAGGCATTCCTGTGTTCTGGTACACTCCTCCGGTGTAACACCACCCGCGAATAGTCTGACAGAGCCTTCAACGTTATTGTCTAAATCACTAGTTTAAAATGTAAACAGTAATGGCTCTATAACAGTCTCTTGAGATACTCATGAAATTAAATGGTTCAAATGGCTCTGAGCACTATGGGACTCAACTGCTGTGGTCATTAGTCCCCTAGAACTTAGAACTACTTAAACCTAACTAACCTAAGGACATCACACACACCCATGCCGGAGGCAGGATTCGAACCTGCGACCGTAGCAGCAGCGCGGCTCCGGACTGGAGCGCCTATAACCGCACGGCCACCACGGCCGGCAAACTCATGAAATTACCCTTACTTCTGTCGATTATGTTGTGTTAAGAACGACGTGTTGATTTCTGTCTTCAAGGAAGTCCTGAAACCGATAACAAATGTGGTCCGATACAAGGTAACATCGAATTTACTGTAGTTCACCACACGACAGTGTGGTACTGTTTCGAATTCCTTCCGGGAATCGAGAAACACGGAATCAACCTGAGCACCTTTGTCTACGTCGCTCTGGATGTCAAGAACGAAAAGAGCGAGCTGACTTTGCAAGATCAGAGTGCAGAATACGTCTAGATGCACACTTACTTTTTAACCGCCTTTTCATATTACTTCCGGAATACTGGCTTCTCTCTACCGGGATAGTATTTATAGCCACACGCACTGATGGAAGACGGACTAAGAAAAAGAAAAAGATTCTGGAAATCTCGTCGTAAGCCACGCACTAGACAACAGTGTTACTAAATATGGGTACATGTCAGCAGTGCCTAATATGAGCCTACTAAGATGTGTAAGACTGTGATACGTGGAAGAGACTGGAAGTAAGCTTTATGCAGCAGCGGGAAACATTGCTGGCGATGAAGGTGACGGATGCTACCTGCTCCCGGTATCGCTGAGGTCGTGCCTGGTGTGTGGAGCCGCTACCGATACGGCCGGCGACCTCGGGGTGCCTGCTCCCTGGATGAGCCCCTGCGCAGCCAGCAAGTGGGTCAGCGGCTGCGTGACCCCTGTGGAGCTGGAGCTGGAGCGGCGGCGGCGGCGGCAGCCACCAGCTACCTGTTGTACCTGCCTCTGGACCCGGCCAGGCGCGGGACCTCACGCGACAGGGCAAGGCTGCTGTGAATTCACTGCTGAGCAACGGCTGTCCTACGTGTACAGATCCGACGACACTTCCGGCGATTAAAGTTGCAACATCGTGAAGGCAGCACACAACGAACGTGAAAATGGCATAATACTACACGCGTAAACAAAAGATTAACGTTTCACTACAAACAGAAAGTACATAGGAGGAACGCCATCCACATTCCGTACGGAAGGAAAAATTACGCAGCGGACTTCTCGTACAGAAATCGCATTGGAATGTTGGTTGTTTGTGAAAAGATCGTGTTACGCTTCGTGCCAGAATTCGACAAAAGCAGAACTGCAGCCAATTGAGATAATGCTTTCCCGTCTCGCGAAACTCCTCTTCGCATTGCTCGGGATTCGAAGACTGTCATGTAGTTATGGAGTTCATTGGATCAGGAGGCCTTATTCAATCCCTCGAGGAATCTCAGCGGTCCCACGCGACTAGCACCCGAGAGGACAGACATACTTTGCGCTCAGCTGTGTAGCCACTCACGTACCTAGAGTCAAGAAATGGTCTCCTTCACAGCGAGTAGAGTATCCACACGAAAAGGTAGACAAAGTCTGGAACACCACCAACAGTCAGCATGGTTACCATTGCTGCAGCTTCCCCTGACGCGTCACAGAGAGAAACGTGCGACAGCGGTGCGACCAGCCACAACATTGGACACATTCATGTGAATATGGAGGGGTTCAGGAGGCCACATTCAAACCCTTGATGAATCTCAGCGGTCGCCCGCGACTAGCACGCGAGAGGACAGACATACATTCCGCTTAGATGTGTAGCCACTCGTGCACCTAGAGTCAAGAAATGGTCTTCACAGAGAGTAGAGTATCCACACGAAAAGTTAGACAACGTCTGGAACACCACGGACTGTAAGCATGGTGACCATTCCTGCAGCTCCCCCTGACGTGGCAGTAGAAAGAACCGTGCCGACATTGGTGTGACCAACAACAACATTGGCACTGGTGTGTCACCATGTCGTCTTTTCAGACGAGTCCCAAATCTCGTAGAGCATCACGATGGATGTGCACCAACACACGCACCCAGCATCTTGTGTGATGGTATGGGGTGCCATTGGGAGCACAACACGATCACCTCTGTTTCGCATAGAGGTAATTTAGTCAGCAGGTGTCACATCTATAAAGTGTTAAGACCACTGCTGTACCCCGTCTTCAAGGTCTCCGTGAAGATATAATACTTCAATAAGATAAAGCAAGACTGCATGTTGCTTGCTGTCCTGATCTTTCTAGATTTAGAGGGTGTTCAACTGTTTCCATGGCTACCGGCTTTATTCAGATCTCTCAGCAGTTGAAATCACCTGCTAATGGGTTGCAGAGAGGCTGGTGGGCCACAACTCGGCAGCCGCTAAGACTGACGAACTCTGGCATAAGTTGAAGCAGAATGACCTGCTCGTGTCGTCATCCAAGTTTAATTCGACTCGATGCTCAGCAAGGATTGAGTGATTGTTGCTGCCACAGATGGCAGAGCTGTATACAAAATTTCGCTTTCTGTATACTCCCAAATCACCTACAAAATTAATGACGTTTTCTTCCTACTATTCTGTACACGGTTTCGACAAAAATATGGAAATACTGTGAGAAATGAATGCTTCAACATAAATGCAGATGTTAGCCGAGCCTGCAGGTTCCGCTGCTGTGTTTGACCACCAACACCACCTGTGAAATGTCCTCGATATGTTGCAAGTGCCAGTCACGATCAGAACAGTGTTCTGTGTATTTGTGACTGTATCATGTCGGAGTAAGTGTACTCGAACGCAGGCGGATTGTGGGTTGTTGTGCCGTGGGTGCTTCCGTAACCAAGGTAGCCGAAGTATTTGGTGTTTCAGGAGGCAATGTATCGAAGATTTGTAGCGCATACAGGGCGAGCGGAGAAACGACCTAGTCACAACGCGGAAGAAAGTATGTGTGGAGCTATTGTCATTGAAGAGGATTGTGTAGCGCATACAGGGCGAGCGGAGAAACGGCCTAGTCACAACGCGGAAGAAAGTATGTGTGGAGCTATCGTCATTGAAGAGGATTGTGACGAAAAATAAGAGGGGGTCGGATGTAAAAGTCTCCGCAGAACTACCTGTGGCACCCGCGAACTCTGTCCGCACCAGAAAAACACGGAGGTAACTCCATAAGCACGGATTTTCAGGGCGAGTTGGAACTACAAAACTGCTCATAAGCGATGCAAATGCCAGTAACAGGAACACGTGGTACCGAAGCCATAAAATCTAGAGTATGGAGCAATGGAGGAAATTCATTTGGTCGGATGAGTCTCATTTCACACCGTTTCCAACTTCTGGCCGAGTCTATGTCCCAAGAGTGACACGGGGCGTGGTTCGGTGATGATGTGGGCACGCATATCGTCGCAGTCCATGGGAACAATGGTTATTTTGCGAGGTCTCATTGCTGCCAAGGATTAGGTGCTCGTTTTGACTGTTCAGGTCCATCCCGTAGTTCAATGTTCGTTCCGTAATGGTGACGCTGTGCTCGAAGACGACGTGGCCCCTGTAACACCTCACATCGCCCAGAACTGGTTTTGTTAGCAAGAGGATGAACTGTCGTGTCTCCCCTAGCCACCACAGTCACTATATATTAATATTACTGAGCCTTTATGATATATTTCGGACAGCAGCTTGCGTAATCGCTATCCACTTTCATCATCCTTACCTGAATTTGCCACTATTTTGTAGGATGAATGGTATAAGATTCCCTTGAAAACCATATACGACCCGTAATTTATCCATTCCGAAACGACTCGAAGCGTTTCGAACGCAATGATTTTCCTACACAATATTAGGCATGGTAATGTGTTGCGTTTTTGGTAATTCAATATTTTTGTCCGCCCATAGTATACGCACAATAAATAAAATTTCGTTGCTATGCTTTCTGATATCGTAATTATAATGGTCATCAGTATACGTGCGTAGGCTCCGCGGCCGGAATCAGTTGACATAACAGTATTCTGGGTGTAGAGAAGCGTCAAGTGTAAAACTCAGTTGATAGTTCGCAGTGGTGGAAGGAGTTTGAATCGGCTACTGACTATTGCCACATTTAATATAAGCGACGACTGGCTGTCATTATCGAATAGGATGTTCACTGCTGTTGTCATGCGAGAGATCTGAGGTGCGGCGGCAGTTCCTCGCCGTTAGCTTTCCCGTGTCAAGTTGTCTCGTGTCAAGTTGTCAGTACGATCAGCTGGACAAATCAAGTTTTCTACGAATTTCAACAAACGAAACCAGTTAAATCAACAGTTTTTAAAATTTTGATGTTATATCATTTGCGTAAGAAGGACTGTGATGAAACATAAGTGGACCCTCGCTAATGAAATAGATCAGTTTCTTCGTTAGTAGACCCACAACGCTACGGTTGCAGGTTCGAATCCTGCCTCGGGCATGGATGTGTGTGATGTCCTTAGGTTAGTTAGGTTTAAGTAGTTCTAAGTTCTAGGGGACTGATGACCTCAGGAGTTAAGTCCTATAGTGCTCAGAGCCATTTGAACCATTTTTAGACCCAGAAAAGGTGACTCCAACCGTAGCCGGACCGTTGGTTTCATTCACACAAAAAAATGGTTCAAATGGCTCTGAGCACTATGGGACTTAACATCTGTGGTCATCAGTCCCCTAGAACTTAGAACTACTTAAACCTAACTAACCTAAGGACATCACACACATCCATGCCCGAGGCAGGATTCGAACCTGCGACCGTAGCAGTCGCGCGGTTCCGGACTGAGCGCCTAGCATTCACACAGTGATAGTTATTTTACAACGTGATGCAGCTCTACATCTTGAAAACTTTTATGCTAATTCTGCAGTATGTTTTGCTGGTCGTACATGTCTTCCTGCCCGCAATTCATTTCCGTCTCGGTAGTTTTCAAGGCTCAGTGGCTCAATGATTAAAAAGAAATGTGATTGAGTGCCAGACTTCGAATCCAAAGAGTTCATCTACATCTACATCATACTCCACTAGCCACCTAATGGTATAAGGCTTAGGGTACATTCTGTACCACTAACTGAGCCTTACAAGCCTGTTCCACTCGCGAATAGCGCTTGGGAAAAGTGATTGTCGACAACGCCTCTCTTGTAACGTCTGCCATGGAGTTTGTTGGGCGTCTCCGTAACGCTCTCGTGCCCAGTAAACGATCCCGTGACGAAACGCGCCGCTCTTTGATCGATCTTCTCTAGCTCTTCTATCTTCTCTATCTCTTCTATCTGACAGGGATCCCAGCTAGATACAATACTCAAGAATCGGTTGAACAAAGCGCCTTATTAGCCACTTCCTTCGTGGGTGAGTTGCATTTCCTTAAGATTCTTCTTATGAATCCGACTCTGGCGCCTGCTTTTCCCACTATTTGTTTTATGTGGTCATTCCACCTAAGGTCGCTCCGGTTAGTTACTGTTTCCAGAGGTTTGTCATTAATAGTGTAGCTATGCAGTACTGGATTTCTTTCCCTATGTATGCGCAATATGTTACGTTTATTTACGTTCAGTGTAAACTGCACCATTCATCAATTCTCTGAGGGTCATACTGCAAATCGTTACTATCTTCTGGCGTTGTTACATTGTTATAGACAACCGCACCATCTGCGAACAGCCTTAGGGAACATCCGACGCTTTCTACTAGATCATTTATCTATAATGTAAGCAGTAACCGTCTTATCATAGTTCCTTGGGGTAATCCGAAAATTACCTTTACGACTGTCGATTTTGTTGCGTTAATGGCGTGTTGAGTTCTGCCTCCAATCCAGTCACAAATTTTCTCCGATACTCGACAAGCTCGTATTTTTTTCACTAAACGGCAGTGCGGGACGGTGTCAAATGCCTTCCAGAAGTCAAGGAACAGAGCATCAACCTGAGTGCCATTGTCTACAGCGCTGTGGATCTTATGGAGGAACAGAGCGAGCTGAGTTTCGTAGCATCTCTGTTTGCGGAATCCATGTTGCTTTTATATAGGAGATTTTCCTTCTGCAAGAACTTCATAATTCTTTAGCATAAAGCATGTTCCACAATTCTACAATAGATTGACGTCAACGATATAGGTCTATAATTGGGTGTGCCTGTCCTACGGCCCTTCTTAAAAACGCGAATGACTTGGGTTTTCTTCCAGTCGCTAGGTAACCGTTGCTCAAGCTCTTTACGATAAATTATTGCTAAAAGGGGAGCAAGTTCTTTCGCATAATCTTTGTAGAACCTTACAGGTATCTCAGCTGGTTCTGACGCCTTTCCACTACTAAGTGATTGCAGCTGTTTTTGTATTCCACGATCGGTTATCTCAATATCTACCGTTTCGACGTTCGTGCGACGAGTGAAAGGAGGGGCCGTGTTACGATCTACCACCGTGAAACAAGTTTGGAGGACTAATTCAGTATTTCGGCCTTCTTTCTGTTATATTTCGTTTCGGTGCCTGTACAGTCACTGAGTGAATGAATAGATGATTTTGACCCACTTACTGATTTTACATACGACCAAAACCTCTTAGAGTATTTACTCATATTGGTTGATAAAGTTTTATTTTCAAAGTCATTGAACGCTTCTCTCATTCCCCTCATTACGCCCATTTACGCTTCGTTCAGCTTTTGTTTGTCAGCTAGTTTTTACTCCTCTTGAATCTGAGATGAAGTTCTCTTTGTTTACGGAGCAGTTTCTAACACGGCTGCTAAACCATGGTGGGTCTTAAGACTTTACTCGGAATATACTTGTCTAGGGAATATTGAACGAGTCCTCTGAATTATTCCGTTTATTTTCTACATCTTCGTCCTCATCACACCATATTTGTTGTTGACTGCTCAGGTACTTTGAAATTTGTATTCTGTCACTTTTGCTAAGCAAAAATACACTGAAGAGCCAAAGAAACTGGTACACCTGCTTAATATCGCGTAGAAATGCAGAAGTGCCGCAACACGACGTGGCATGTACTCAACTAATGTCTGAAGTAGTGCTGGAGATAACTGACATAAATCCTGCAGGGCTATCCATAAATCTGTGAGAGACAAGGGGGTGGAGATCTCTTCTGAACAGCACGTTGCGAGGCATCCCAGATATTCTCAATAATGTCTGGGGAGCTTGGTGGCCAGCGGAAGTATTTAAACTCAGAAAAGTCTTCCTGGAGCCTCTCTGTAGCAATTCTGGACGTGTAGGGTGTCGCAATATCCTGCTGGAATTGCCCAATTGCACAATGGACATGAATGGATGCAGTTCATCAGACAGGATGCTTACGTACGTGCCACCTGTCAGAGTCTTATCTTGAAGTACCAGGGGTCCCATATCACTCCAACCACACCATTACAGAGCCTCCACCATCTTGAACAGTCCCCTGCTGGCATACAGTGTCCATGGATTCATCAGATTTTATCGAATTCTTTACTGCAAGAAACACGCCGCCACCATTGGCGACTAACCTATCCTTACGATAAGTATTGCAGTCTGAACTTAGAATTTCGTTGTCATGAACGTCTGGTTTCAACCAACTTTCTGTTCCTTTGCATCATAACCTTCAGTAAGAGATACAGTCCCAAAATTGATTGTACTGCTTGGTTGAAATTGCTCTCCAATTGCTATCATCGTAGCTGGTGGTCCGTTCAGCATGATTCACGTAATAATAGGCTGCGTTTTCCAAACATGGTGCATTGGTAATACAGAATATTTGGACGAATGTCTGCTTGCCTATGTGGAGCTCGATTCAAAAGTAACAAGAAAAGTCGGGAATAAATTGGATAGCATTACCAGTATCGCAATGTGGTTTACGCAAAAACGCGCAGAAAAACATGGGATATTTTTTAATTATGTAAAGAGATTATTGCTAGTAAAGTTACATCTTTCATCGTCACGAGGAGCTGTAGCACTGTCAGAGATTCTGGAAACTTCCTTTAACTTCATGTTTTACAAAACAGAAAATAATTCAGATGGGCTGTTAAGTGTCTTATAGGTGGACATGGTTCACCTTGCACATAATGGACGTTTAAACATTCCTGTGCTACGTCAATGTACAAACCACATATTCATTTTAAGCTCCTTCTGTAGGCGAGAATGTGGCTCAACGAGATATAGTTTATCCCTACAATGAAATGAAATCCTAGATATTCTGTGTATTTCCGCATGAGATGTGTAGCTTCACTGAGAACAATTAATATTATTGATTTTTTTAAATTTTGATTTCATTTCTGGATTACCAAGTACTTTCGTTCTTGCAGAGAATGCAAGCATAAATCCTGGAAAAGTACATTCAGCTCATCGCGCTGCATGAAGCTTTTAGAAATAACAGCTGTGTAGTTACGCAGACAACACCAAACGTAACGCCCACCTGTCGGAGATTTTCGATGTGCAGATTAAGTTTTTACTCATGTTTATACGCTCCTTGACACGAACACTGCTCGATAATTACTCTGCAACAATTATTTTATTTTCTTAAATTAAACTTTCTCTCATAAACGAAGGTTATTTTATAATGAGGCTATGTAGCAGATATAAAATGTGCCGGAAAGGCGCTCCTAGTCAGACATTTTACATTAGTCAGAGCTTAAAACAAAGAGACAGATGCCAGAGGGTTGGTCCCTAGATATCATGCGTTCATACTGCAACACAAATTAGGTATGCGAGCATTTAGTGCACAGGAACGGGATGCAGGAGAGAGACAAGGAGAGACTGGCAGCTGACCCCACCCTGCCGGCTGCTAACGGTGACCGCTACCAAATCCGTGTTAAGACGTACATCGACTCATGCCATTTACATACAATGTATACAGCGAGCATCTCATGTCGCACTGTCGGAACGGCGTCTGTGGGAGGGTTTATGTGGACAAGGTGAGTGCCCTCGCACTATTGCATTACCTTAGGGACCTTGAACTGAACATTAAGGCAAGATATTTTCGTCTTCTTATTTGATTTGGGTGAATGACGATGAACTATTAAACACACTCATATTGATCTAGGGACAGCGCTCTCTGCGTTTGGAAAAACAATATCGTTGGTGGCAGGAGTGGAGTGAGACTTCCTTATACAATTGAATATAAGTAATCTGCCGCAGAGTAAAAGTTATGCGAACGACGCGGTACAGCATATCCCGGATTTTTGTGCGTTAAACGCAGAGTATACGCTGATCAACCAGAATATTACGATCACCTGCTTAGTAGCGGGTATGGCACAGATAAAGCGGCGACCCATTGTGGCGTGGAAGCAAGAGGCCTTCATAGGTCACTTGAGGGAATTGGAAGATGTGGTCGATCAGGTTCAGATGTGGCGAGCTGGGGGCCCAGTACATCAACTAGAAGTTGCTACTGTGTTCCTCGAACCGCTCCATCACACTCCTGGTCTTGTGACACGGCGCGTTATCTGGTTGAAAATGGTGTCAATTCTAGTGTCCGATTCCACTCGTTGGCTTTGAGCAATGACGTCATACCTAAGGCGAAGACGCTACATAGAGGCAATCTTCGAAAGCAACTGATTATATTCGTAAACAAACGAATGTAGCGTACGATAAAATTACGAACACAGTTCACGTGATTAATTACTTAGCCACAAATTATACCGACAAGAATTAAAGGTAACGAAAATAAGAACAGAAAAAGAAATAAGTTATTATCGTAATTTGTGTGAGTAAGAAAAGCACAGAGAACCTTTAAATCCAGTACAGTATAGCGCTTAGTAAAGTCATAATATAACGAATCAGCGTTAACATTTAATACTAATTGTTAAATCTAACGGGACGAGTACAAAAGTAACGAAAACTGACAAAAAGTAAGGTTCTAACAAATATTGGCATCGGTAACTCTAACTGACCTATACAGGTTAATTCTAGTTACCTATTCCAACCATTCCACGGTTCGTTATTTAGATCGTTTCAACAACAAGTGTGTGCACTAAAGCGTGCAGAATTTCTGCATTTGGTGTTACTTTCTTCATTAATGTGAAAAAGAGAAAAATTTGGAAGCTGTACCTACAACATGTGTAAGTTTTTCGTAGTAGTTCTGAGATCAATAAGAAATCTAGAAATCCTACAAAAACATAGTCCACATACACTACTGGCCATTAAAATTGCTACACCAAGAAGAAATGCAGATGATAAACGGGTATTCATTAGTCAAATATATTATACCACAACTGACATGTGATTACATTTTCACGCCATTTGGGTGCACAGATCCTGAGAAATCAGTACCCAGAACAACCACCTCCGGCCGTAATAACGGCCTTGATACGCCTGGGCATTGAGTCTAACAGAGCTTGGATGGCGTGTACAGGTACAGCTGCCCATGCAGCTTCAGCACGATACCACAGTTCATCAAGAGTAGTGACTGGCGTATTGTGACGAGCCAGTTGCTCGGCCACCATTGACCAGACGTTTTCAATTGATGAGAGATCTGGAGAATGTGCTGCCCAGGGCAGCAGTCGAACAATTTCTGTATCCAGAAAGGCCCGTGAAGGACCTGCAACACGCGGTCGTGCATTATCCTGCTGAAATGTAGGGTTTCGCAGGGATCGAATGAAGGGTGGCCGGCCGGGGTGGCCGAGTGGTTCTAGGCGCTACAGTCTGGAACCACGAGACCGCTACGGTTGCAGGTTCGATTCCTGCCTCGGGCATGGATGTGTGTGATGTCCTTAGGTTAGTTAGGTTAAAGTAGTTCTAAGTTCTAGGGGACTGATGACCTCAGAAGTTAAGTCCCATAGTGCTCAGAGCCATTTGAACCATCTGAATGAAGGGTAGAGACACGGCCCGTAACACATCTGAAATGTAACGACCACTGTTCAAAGTGCCGTCAATGCGAACAAGAGGTGACCGAGACGTGTAACCAATGGCACCCCACATCATCACGCCGGGTGATACGCCAGTATGGCGATGACGAATACAGACTTCCAATGTGCGTTCACCGCCAAACACGGATGCCACCATCATGATGCTGTAAACAGAACCTGGATTCATCCGAAAAAATGACGTTTTGTCATTCGTGCACCCAGGTTCGTTGTTGAATACACCATCGCAAGCGCTCCTGTCTGTGATGCAGCGACAAGGGTAACCATAGCCATAGTCTCCGAGTTGATAGTCCATGTTGCTGCAAACGTTGTCGAACTGTTCGTGCAGATGGTTATTGTCTTGCAAACGTTCCCACCTCTTGACTCAGGGATCGAGACGTGGCTGCACGATCCGTTACAGCCACGCAAATAAGATGCCTGTCATCTCGACTGCTAGTGATACGAGGCCATTGGGATCCAGCTCGGCGTTCCGTATTACCCTTCTGAACCCACCGATTCCATATTCTGCTAACAGTCATTGGATCTCGACCAACGCGAGCAGCTATGTCGCGATACAATAAACCGCAATCGCGATAGGCTACAATCCGACCTTTGTCAAAGCCGGAAACGTGATGGTACGCATTTCTCCTCCTTACACGAGGCATGACAACAACGTTTCACCAGGCAACGCCGGTGAACTGCTGTTCGTGTATAAGAAATCGGTTGGAAACTTTCCTCATGTCAGCACGTTGCAGGTGTCGCCACCAGGGCTAACCTTGTGTGAATGCTCTGAAAAGCTAATCATTTGCAGATCACAGCATCTTCTTCTTGTCGGTTAAATTTCGCGTCTGTAGCACGTAATCTTCGTGGTGTAGCAATTTTAATGTCCTGTAGTGTATTTACTGCAAGAATGTCCAAAATTATGAACCATCGAAAAGTTAGAATCGGCAACTAGAACAGACCTCCTATATAGGTCAATTCTAGTTACCGATTCCAGCCAGTCTAAGGAACCGCGACTGTATTCAGGCGTGCGTCTCAGATGCCACCAGTTGTTCTGACTAAGCTGCAGAATTTCACTGTTCACTGGCACCGCCCCCCCCCCCCCCCTAATAAAAATAACAAATTATTAAAGCGCCACAAAATCAATAATGAGGAAAAATGAGGTAAATTTGGTAGCAGTTTCTCTAAGAACAGATTTTAATTCGTCATTTACACTATGTGGTCAAAAGTACCCGGACACCCCCAAAAACATACCTTTCTCATATTATGTGCATTGAGCTGCCACCTACTGCAGGTACTCCATAGCCGGCCGCGGTGGTCTAGTGGTTCTAGGCGCGCAGTCCGGAACCGCGGGACTGCTACGGCCGCAGGTTCGAATCCTGCCTCGGGCATGGATGTGTGTGATGTCCTTAGGTTAGTTGGGTTTAAGTAGTTCTAAGTTCTAGGGGACTGATGACCACAGAAGTTAAGTCCCATAGTGCTCAGAGCCATTTGAACCATTTTTTGAGGTACTCCATATCAGCGACCTCAGTAGTCATTAGACATCGTGAGAGAGCAGAATGGGGCGCTCCGCGGGACTCACGGACTTCGCACGTGGTCAGGTGACTGGGTGTCACTTGTGTCATACGTCTGTAAGCGAGATTTCCACGCGCCAAACATCCCTAGATCCACTGTTTCCGATGTGATAGTGAAGTGGAAACGTGAAGGCACACATACAGCACAAAAGCGTACAGGCCGACCTAGTCTGTTGACTGACCGAGACCGCCGACAGTTGAAGAGGGTCCTAAAGTGTATTAGCTAGACATCTATTCAGGCCATGACACAGGGATTCCAAACAGCGTCAGGCCCCACTGCAAGTACTATGACAGTTGGGCGGGAGGTGAGAAAACTTGGTTTTCATGGTCGAGCGGCTGCTCATAATCCACACATCACCCCGGTAAATGCCAAACGACGACACGCTTGGTGTAAGGAGCGTAAACATTGGGCAGTTGAACAGAAGAAAAATGTTGTGTGAGTGACGAATCACGGTACACAATGTGGAGATCCGATGGCAGGGTGAGGGTATGGCTAATGCCGGGTGAACGTCATCTGCCAGCGTGTGTAGTGGTAACAGTAAAATTCAGGGGCGGTGGTGTTATGGTGTGGTCGTGTTTTACACGGAGGGGGGCTTGCACCCCTGTTCTTTTGCGTGGCACTATCACAGCACAGGCCTACATTGATGTTTGAAGCACCTTCTTGCTTTCTACTGTTGTAGAGGAATTCGGGGATGGCGATTGCATCTTTCAACACGATCGAGCACCTGTTCATAGTGCTCGGCATGTGGCGGACTGGTTCCACAACAATAACATCCCTGTAATGGACTGGGCTGCGCAGAATCCTGAACTGAATTCTATAGAACACCATTGGGATGTTTTGGAAGGCCGACTTCGTACCAGACCATACCGACCGACATCGATACCTCTCCTCAGTGCAGCACTCTGTGAAGAATGGGCTGCCATTCCCCAAAAAACCTTCCAGCACCTGACTGAACGTATGCCTGTGAGAGTGGAAGCTGTCATCAAGGCTAAGTGTGGGTCAACACCATATTGAATTTCAGCATTACCGATGGACGGCGCCACGAACTTGTAAGTTATTTTCAGCCAGGTGTCCGGATACTTATGATCAACTAGTGTATGCCATATATTCTTCTTATAACTGATATGGTAGACAAACGAGCAGTTTCGATTGCTGATGTCTTTTCTTCACACATCTCTTCGATAGCAAAAATGAAATTGACATGTTTCACTAGAAGATTACACAGTTGAAAAACAAGATAGTTGAGCTTATTGTACGCTTAGTTGTTTTGTGCCTCCCTGAACACCATGTAACCACTGTTAAATATCAGGGATTATAGACTCGCATCACTTTCGTGTAGGTTTAACATGCAGAAAGGAGGAGTTGCAACATATATAAAAGTTAGACACCAAGCTAAAAGTATTTAAACAAATAGTTTGCGTCTTGATCAGAACCTGGAAGCATGTGATTATGGGTTGTTACAGCAGCATACTTCTCTGTTAATTGTACCACTGTACAGATTTCTTCTAGGAAACTTTCAGCTATTTATGAGAAATCTAGGTGCATTAGTGAGCTACCTGTCATAAAAGAATATACCTTTAGTAGTTTTTCAATGTAGATTGCTTCAAAGATACGAACAAGAAAAATTAACTAGAATTATTTTTTGGATGCTTCAGTCTAATTTCGGTACTTAATTTTCCAACTAGTGTGCAGGAAAGTAGTAGGACACTGACTGACAACGTTTTTATAGACAGTGCTCAGGCTGAAACAATTAATGGGTACCTAATTTCTAGTAGACTATCTGATCATGCAGCCCAGATAATGGAAATAAACAGTATGGCACCTTACAACACGGAGGTAGGTTCATACAAAGCAGTCAGACTTATTAATGAAAACAGGATACAATGTATTAAAAGTACCATAAGCTAAAAGTGATGAAATGGGACGAGGTATATGTAGAAAGAGATGATAACGTCAAATTCAGTTTACTCCATAGTAAATTTGTGCAATATTTGGAAGTTGCTTTCCCAAAAATTAGCCAAAAGAACCAGTAAAAAACAAGTAAGCCGTGGAAAACTAAGGGATTTCAAATCTCATGGAAGGGAAGTCACTGCTCTTTTAACGTTTAGAATATGGTAACAACAGTGATGAATAAAACTCGTCTGGCATTTTCGATGACTGCAGAGCAACTGGAGGAAATGAGACCGTTATCCGAAGAATAGACGCCTCTGTAGATTCCTAAGCGTAAAATTTCACGTGCTCCACGACGAACACCAAACGAATGCAGAACGTGGCTAGCTTATGCAATTGTGTCGTTGTCCAGGCCACAACAGAAGTGATGTTCCCGCTCTGCGATGTGACCAGCAATGTAAACATTGAGTAGTTGTTAACATTAAAACACGCTGACCGTTTTCGAACTACCAGCTTCACTTCCTAATTGGTTGTTCCGAAACAAGAACTATAAACACACAAAACTCTGGTAGTTTATTCCATGCATCATGGCAATTCACTGATGGATTTGCTGGCCGCATGAAGTGCTTTTGCACGCCACGGTTGTCGATATTCCAATCTTTTGACGTTTGACTTATTAGTGTTGAAGTAGTTCCTTTCGCACGTCGAGATTAGCCAGCGTGTCATTAGATTTACAGGTAGGTATATGGGGTAGAGGGCAATCAGATGATGGTAGTGACCAGTGTCTTATAGGAAATGCTGATCGAGAAGCGCATGTAGGTCTGCAGCATCCGCCCGAAAAGTTCGGAGACTGATTTTATTCCCGGCGTATAAGTGAGGTCAGCGCAGTGCCTACGGTGGCATCTTGAACGAACGACTGTAAACAACAGATGGGCATTCGATCAGGTAGTTGTGAGCAGGCAGTGTAAGTGGTGGACGTGCGACCGTAGTGTTTCAACGTTGTAAAAAATCGCAATGAAGCATCATCTGTAAATCAAGTGTTCAAGACGTTCTCCGGCATGTCCTGAAGAACACAGAAGCGTGCACGCAGTTGGTCCCGCACACCTTAACTCCCAGACAAGAATACCAACGCATGAACGCTTGCCACGGCTTGTCTGAAATGCGAAACGGTAAGTGGGGCACAGTTACCCCGTCTCAGTTCCAGGATGCCTGTCTAAAGGCTTTCAGAGGCAACAAAAAATTGATTAATAGTTTTTTATATAATTACTGACCGTATTTAAAAATTAAAAATGCATTCGCAATCTGCTCATTAAAATGTGCAACAATCTTATGTTAAACTTTGACACAATAAAACAAGTATCATAGTTAGAAGTACGAGTATTGAGACAGTGTAAGTCAAGGCACGCAAAGTACCCAGGTTGTATTCATACAGTATTTGAGATGAAAGGAAATAAATTTATCGCTTACTACATATTTACTGTTCATGCAGTAAAACTTCAACATCAGGAAAGATGTTTTATTTAATTACTTCTTCACTACCAACTCTAACCGCAACATATTTTGCAGACACTATCCGCATGTACCACCGAATGTACCTGCAAAATTATATCATTGCACCACACACTGATCAGGAGATATGACATTGTAACCAATGAGGTGCTTGAAAAACTAGCCTTTGTTTAAAACGGAGTTTATATTACAAACAATATACTCACCCAGTGTTTGATAATGACAGCATTTAGCAACTTCTAAGTTAAAACATAATTTCAAAAAATTTCTAAACTTTTTCTCCCTTACATGCTTAACGTCAAATACTTAACATTAACTCATCTGTAAAGTAGTCACGCGTTGAAAAGAGTCTTACACATAGGAGTTCGATTGTTCAAGGAATCGGTGTTTACTGGTATTATACTAAACTGCAAAGCACGATGGGTGCATTGTAAATATTTTATATAATTTCACATCGTCCGTAACAAAGGTTGGTAACCCGTGCAAATGTGATGGAAGGTTAATGTTTGATATCCGGTCGGCGATGACGCCATCAAAGAAGGTGCAGAAGCTCGTTTTGTACGAGAAACTGGCAACGTTATTTTTAAAGGAATCGTAGTTTTTACTTTGGAAACACCGTAGAAAACCCTGAAACTGGATATCCAGACGGGGTCTGACTTTGATTTTCGCAAATGCGAATGCATTGTGCTAACCATTGTATCATATGGCTTGGTATTTGGGATGAAATCTGAGATGGTGAGCTTCTTCACCAAGAGAAAGTGGTTGGTATTGTAGATTTACTAGTGATGATTCGATACATTGATAACCAGTTCAAAATGTATGAAAACAATATCGACGAGCCGCTTGGTGCTATTTGAGAGGAGTAGGCTATGAATGAGGGGGACACACCGCCTTCGCATTATCTCCGTATTAACCTATAAATCCAAAACCGTAATAACATTTGACACAGTATGCCATTCATTACGTCTCACGAGCATCCTATAAAGTGGCTCAAAGCTTTCGAGATGGAATTAAGAACTAAGCATACACACGCTGGCTGTTTAATATCCGCCGGCCGTAGTGGACGAGCGGTTCTAGGCGCTACAGTCTGGCACCGCGCGACCGCTACGGTCGCAGGTTCGAATCCTGTCTCGGGCATGGATGTGTGTGATGTTCTTAGGTTAGTTAGGTTTAAGTAGTTCTAAGTTCTAGGGGACTGATGACCACAGAAGTTAAGTCCCATAGTGCTCAGAGCCATTTGAACCATTTTTTTGTTTAGTATCTCAGAAGTGTCAACAATAACAACTACAGTGAAAAACTGTTGCGTTTTGGACGTTTTTGATATTAGGTTCATTTACCCATGTCGCTGACTGTCAGTCCTAGCAGTGAGGGACCAGGACGGTGAAAGTGAGGCTATGAGGCACTATCTTTTCTACTAAAAATATCCAAATATAGTAACGAAAAGTGCGAACAAGCAACGATAGTCGAATTTATTAATGACCAAGGCGGACGTTCTTGTGTGGTAAATTCTCTACACTACTGAAAAATGAAAAAATAGAAAAAGTGTTATGTAAACATTTCGAAACACACACATTGTTTGGCTAGAGAAAATACACTCTAAGACAGTAAAACGACGCGCCATCAAGGAATCATCCGCATATGACAGAAATCAGTAGATGTGATGAACATGTACAGAAAAACACATAATAACAATTTGACAAAGACTGCGTGATTTATTCAAGAGAAACAGCTTCACAAATTAACCAAGTCAATAATACATTGGTCCATCTCTGACCCTTATGCAAGTAGTTACTGGCCGTGGCGTTGACTCATAGAGTTGTTGCACGTCGTCCTGAGAGATAGCGTGCCAGGTTATGTCCAGTTGGTCCATTATATCGTCAAACTCTCGAGCTGGTTGGAGGGACCTGCCCATAATGCTCCACACTTTCTCATATGGGGAGATGTCCAGCGGCCGAGGTTGAAATGGCACTCCAGACCATCACTCGTGGTTGTTCGGCCATATTGTGTACGAGAGTCAGGTTGGTATCCCACACCTGTCCACAGCTGCACTGGTCATTGGGTCTCATTTAGAAGCAGGACTCATCACTGAAGGCACTTCTACACCAATCAATGAGGCTCCAAGCCGAAGACGTATTTGGAGACGCCCCAGACAGCAATGGGGTACCAGCCTGACTGTTGCTCGCCATACTGCCCGACACCCGGGAGTGATATATTGGTGATCTTGCAGCTCTCGTAGAATGAAATTACAATGAAATCTGGTTACATGCGTTGATAAATATCGACGAGGACAGTTGAAAATGTGTGCCCTGACTGGGCCTCGAACCTGGGATCTCCTACTCTATCCGTCTGAGCCACCGAGGGCCAGAGGATAGTGCGACTACAGGGACTTATCTCTGGCACGCTCTCCGTGAGAGCGACAGACATGTCCGAAAGAACAAATACCATCTTCATATATATTGGCTTACCGGCCAATATCTTCTTCAGCGCGGATACACTCGCATTGCCCGACGGGAATCGGTAGATTGACTGCCGCGAATAATGAATATTGTGGGCAGGGGCACTACAAATGTAGTGTGTGGACAGTAAGTTGGGAATGTGGGTCTCACGGAGAGCGTGCTAGAGATAAGTCCCTGCAGTCGCGCTACTCTCTGTGCCCTCGGTGGCTCAGACGGACAGAGCGTCTGCCATGTAAGCAGGAGATCCCGGGTTCGAGTCCCGAGCGGGGCACACATTTTCAACTGTCCCCGTTTATATTTATCAACGCCTGTAAGCAGCTAAAGGTTTGGATTTCACTGTAATTTCATTCCGGGAGTCATGGTCGGGGTTGCTATTTCTTTTCATGAGCATTTGGCTGTCATCCGCGGCCACCTTAGAGAACAGCAGTACGTCGACGACATTCTACGCCGCGTTTTGTTGCCCTTCATAGCAAACCATCCTGCACTCACATTTCAGCCTGCCCGCATATGGAGAGAGTTTCTCCTGCTTCTCTTAATGCTCACCAGACCTTACTTTGGCTAGCAAGGTCGCGGGATCCATCCATCCATCCATCCATTCATCCCTCCCTCCCTCCCTCTCTCCCCCCCTCCCTCCCCCCCTCCCTTCCCAATTGAGAACGTTTGAGGCATTATGAGCAGGGAGTCCCAACCATCTCGGAATTTTGTCGATGTAAAGCGCCAGTTGGACAAAACTTGCGACGGTATGCTTCAGTAGGATATTCAACAACAGCATCAGTCGATGACAAAGCGAATAACTGGTTGCATAATTGTCAGAGGTGGACCATCGCGTTATTGACATGCTCAATCTGTGAAGCTATTTTTCTTGAACAAATCATCCAATTTTTTTTGAAACTGTTATCACTTGTTTGTTTCATGTGTACGTCACATCTATCGACTTCCGTCTTATTCGGATAATTCCTTCGTGATGCGTTGCTTTTTTTGTCGTAGAGCATATGTAGTGCCAGACAAACAGTATGCAGAGCACAGTAAATGGCGCCTTTTTACTGTATCCTTCATATCTTGTTCTATTGCTAAGAGCCAAATAACAATAAAAACTGTTTTTCTCGACTAATATTTCTGACTTTGTCCCTACTGAAATAACATTAAAACACGTTTACGTATTCACGTTGTTACTATGCATAGTGCAGACTTCTCCTCTGTAAAACGTAAATATCTTTCAGCTTTCAGATATTTTGTCTCTCTTGAGGGAGAATACTAGTAGAAAAAATATGGAGACCTCGTGCAACCTTCTCAGTGCGTCACTAAAACAAAGAAAGCAACACAATAAGATACTTAGAAAAACTGTCTATATCGCACAAATCATATTTATTGGTGATCTGTTTCAATATAAAAGCACACCGGTCACCAATAAATGTGATTTGTGCAAGACGGCCTGTTTTTCTAAGTACAATTCCGAAATTGATCGCTGTTTTACGAAAATGATTTCGAGAATATAAGAGACAGTATACATTACCGAGCGGTGTAAGGCGCTGCAGTCATGGACTGTGCGGCTGGTCCCGGCGGAGGTTCGAGTCCTGCCTCGGGCATGGGTATGTGTGTTTGTCCTTAGGATAATTTAGGTTAAGTAGTGTGTAAACATAGAGACTGATGAGCTTGGCAGTTAAGTCCCATAAGATTTCACACACATTTGAACATTTTGAGTATACATTAAGAAGGCACAAAAGCTTTTGTAGGCGAACACGAGTAGAAAATATACCAAAACCTCGTGCAATATATTCAGCCTGTCACGAGAACAAAGCAAACAACATAGGAAAAATTGAGAAGACACGAGAAGCACAAAATCGATTTCTTCAATAGGAGTGGGCTCCGCCAGAATAGGATGACTTCCGATGTTAGTAGACGCCGCCACAGTCGGCTGTTTCTGCGCGTGTGCAGTATGCAGCAAACTCAGAAATTCATAACTCCACACTGGGTACAATTGTAGGCCGTTGACGTCATAAACACACTCACCACGTGATTGGCTCCTGATCTACGCGCAGGCACGTAAGGCGCACGCACTGTTACTGGTCGATTTTGACCAGAAAGTCGCTTGTGTAAAACTAGCTTATGGGGCGTTAGTGATTAGTCAGACGAGGAGTGGCGCTACTTTCGCCAGGTGTGAGTCACGAGCGCCCGCGACGCAGGCGTCCCGGTGCAGCGACCCTAGCTGCCGGCTGCCGGCTGCTGGGAAAGTATGCGGCGGCGGCAGTGGCCACGGCTGCGGGCGTGGCGTGGCGTGGGTGGCACCCGCCGGCACATCACACCGCGCACGGCAGCCGGCGCTGCGGGCACCTGCTCTGTGCTCTTGTCCTCTCTCTCTCTCTCTCTCTCTCTCTCTCTCTCTCTCTCTCTTTTCTCCTCTCTGTCTCTCTCCTACGCGATTACTCTGTGGCCGGAGTTTGCCTATCGTTAATTTTTAGCAACAACCTTGTCTGACAAAAAAAGTGAAGCACCCAGAATAGGAGAAGGAAAAAAAGGAAACTGCACGGTTTGACTTGATATGTAATATTTCAGTGAATACAATATGCAGTCAGATTTACAAAGAACTTCTCAATATGAGCCCACTTATCTGTATGACGTGGAACCCTATCTGGCATGGACGCATATATTGATTCGGTTGGGAAGAGTGTCATAAGGGCGTTGGATCCTCTCCTGAGGCAAATTTGCCACCAACTGTTGTAACTGACCCCTAATATCCGGATACTGGCACTACGACTGTGTTGATGTCCGAACTGGTGCCACACATGTTCTGTCGCAGACAGCTCTGGAGATCCTCTTGACCACGTGAGTACCTCAACATCATCCAGACAGTTCACAGAGACACACGTGCCATCTGTAGACGAGGACTGCCCTGTTGAAAAATAGCACCATGGTACTATCGCTTGCGAGGTAACACATAAGGACACAGGACGTCCGTGACGTACAGCTGTGCCTTCAGAGTTCTCTCAGTCACTATCCATTGTGACCTAAAGTCATACCCGTGGCCGACAACACCATAATGTTAGGAGTAGCATCGCTGTTCCTCTCCAAAACATTGAAAGAATGGGACCTCACCCCAGGTCACCGACATACCTGCCGGCAAGCGAGAGCGGAAACCAAATTCATCGCTGAACACAATATAAAGCCATGTATCAGCAGTCAACGCTTCCCGCTCACGTAACCTCCCGAAACGTGGCGTAAACGGCAGCCTACGCATGGGGCACTAATTTCCTAATCCGACTGCAGCTAGCCTCCAAAAAACGGTGCAAGATGACACAGAATTTTGGGAGTCCATTAGTTGTTCTCAGATGACAGACGCATTTGAGAAGGGAATACGGTGATCCTCTCTTCTGATGGTCAGACGTAGTCGACCGGAAACTTCACAAGGAGCATGACTCTCGTTCCCATGAAGTATAACATCGGGCCAGTGTCATATCCGAATGCGCCATAAATATGTACCGTGCAATATTCCACCTGCCACCCAAATTGAGACCCGCAATGAGGTCCCTTACAACTCTGTCACGATCTAATAAACCAGACTTAAACTAATACGAGGCGTCTACGTGTCCTCCGCAGTGAGCACTCAACACCTGACGCTGTTCATGCCAGTTATATACACTACCAGGTCTGATAACACCACTACACACGAACAATAGTAAAGCACTGTGGTGGCCGTACTAACTGTTACAGGGAATTGCAACTCTATTTATGTACACACCGATGGCGTGTACATCTGAGACACTGACATCCGACCATGTCTTCCGGATTCATATTTTGTCAGGCAGTGTATGTAGATAATGAATATAATTATTACGTCGTACAAACAACGACTCCTAAATATTCGGCGACCCGAGATAGCTCCTCAAATGTTTGTCTACGAAACTACCATATGAGTCATTTCCAACTCATAGCACCTTGCCTCAATTCTATACAGTTTCCATTCTTCATCGTCCCTGAAAGTTTTATCATTATCACAGGAATCCACTGTATAGTGGACTATGCTGCAGAAGTTTCACTGTGAATCCCTTACACATCTTCCACATAGTCCCGATATGTGATCGTGCGCCGGTCGCGGTGGTCTCGCGGTTCTAGGCGCGCAGTCCGGAACCGCGCGACTGCTGCGGTCGCAGGTTCGAATCCTGCCTCGGGCATGGATGTGTGTGATGTCCTTAGGTTAGTTAGGTTTAAGTAGTTCTACGTTCTAGGGAACTGATGACCACAGCTGTTAAGTCCCATAGTGCTCAGAGCCATTTTTTTTGTGATCGTGCGATTTCCAAATTTTTGGACCCCTGAGGAAAAACATTCGTAGTCGTCGATTTGCTTCGGACGAAGAGGTGCACGCATGAATACAATCACGGCTCCGTAAGCAACCAGGAAGATTTTTCTACTAAGACATTGACCTTATCTCACAGTATGATATACACCGATCAGCCAGAAAATAATGGCCACCGAAAAGGCGATACTAGCGTTACCTGGCGAAGATGACTGCTAATCAGACACACGCACGGTGCTCGTAGTACCAATGAGTGTGATACCCGTGTGTAAATGGGGAAGGAGCGCGATCTATCTGAGTTGGACCGAGGGCAGATTCTGATGGCCCGGAGGTTTGGCGCGAGCATTTCGGAAAATGCACGAATTCTCGGGTGTTCGAGGAGTGCTGTGATGAATATCTTCAACACATAATGGAACCAGGGTAAAATCATGTTTAGGCGTCGTGGGGTTGGACGGACACCCCTCATTACAGAAGACGGACGATATAGGCTGGGCGGACTGGTAAAACAGCACAGGCGGCGAACTGTGGCGGAACTAAAATCGGACTTTAATGCTGGGCAGAGTGCCAGTGTGTCTAAACACACAGCGCACTGAACACTTCCAACGGTGGGGCTCCGCGGCCAATGACCCATGCATGTGCCAGTGTTAACACCACGACATCGACAACTGCGACCGAAATTTGTACTTGACCATCGCCATTGGACGTTCGCGCAGTGGCAGAGCGTTGCATGGTCTGATGAATCCCGATACCTTCTTCATCATGCTGGTGGAAGGACGCGAATCTGTTGGCTCAAATGGCTCTGAGCACTATGGGACTTAACTTCTGTGGTCATCAGTCCCCTAGAACCTAGAATTACTTAAACCTAACTAACCTAAGGACATCACACACATCCATGCCCGAGGTAGGATTCGAACCTGCAACCGCAGCGGTCGCGCGGTTCCAGACTGTAGCGCCTAGAACCGTTCGGCCTCTCCGGCCGGCCACTTTCACTCGTTCACAATAAAATTTGTTGTCAAAGCTAAAAAGTTTTTCTGGTGTATTTTTGAGGCTGAATTCAGGTACAGTACGTAAAATGTTCTATTACATGCACATTTGACACAAACTCACAAGTTCTGTGAGATATCGAAATTAGTCTACACTGGTGTTGTTTTCCCGTGTCAAATGGTTCAAATGGCTCTGAGCACTATGGGACTTAACATCTGAGGTTATCAGTCCCCTACAGCTTAGAACTACTTAAACCCAACTAACCTAAGGACATCACACACATCCATGCCCGAGGCAGGATTCGAACCTGCAACCGTAGCGGTCGCGCGGTTCCAGACTGTAGCGCCTAGAACCGTTCGGCCACTCCGGCCGGCCACTTTCACTCGTTCACAATAAAATTTGTTGTCAAAGCTAAAAAGTTTTTCTGGTGTATTTTTGAGGCTGAATTCAGGTACAGTACGTAAAATGTTCTGTTACATGCACATTTGACACAAACTCACAAGTTCTGTGAGATATCGAAATTAGTCTACACTGGTGTTGTTTTGCCGTGTCAAATGGTTCAAATGGCTCTGAGCACTATGGGACTTAACATCTGAGGTTATCAGTCCCCTACAGCTTAGAACTACTTAAACCCAACTAACCTAAGGACATCACACACATCCATGCCCGAGGCAGGATTCGAACCTGCGACCGTAGCGGTCGCGCGGTTCCAGACTGAAGCCCCTAGAACCGCTCGGCCACATCGGCCGGCCTTATGTCGTGTCATCTGCTATGAAAAGTTGTTTTATTTCATAGTTTGTTATACAGTAATTTTCCAGTTGGACAATCGGGCAAAATATCCAGAAAAATGTGGCCAATAAGAGCACCTAAAGCTGGAGGGGAGAAACGTCCTATTTGATTCTTCAGATCACGTCCTCCGCCAGCCCCCCCCCCCCCCCCCTCCTCAAAAAAAAAAAAACAACTTCTGCCTATACTTCACATAACATCCGAAATTATGAAACAGCTTACTAAAGCCTTACCAAAAGATGGTGTCAGTTTCAAGTATGTGAGATTTCCGTGGCTATCAGAACCAAAAGCGAAAGGAGAAGTTTTCATCGCACTAACTAATGAAAGACGAAACATTTGAGCATACGAGGGTTGCCCAGAAAGTAATGTACTGCATTTCTTTCTCAACCGCAAACAATGCTACGAATTCGAAACGGTATGTATGTATTATTAGAAGCCTTCTGAGTGAACACGCCAAGTTGTGCTCAGGCTCAGTGTAGCTCAGGACAGTTTCAAAATGGCATCTGTAGATGTACGTTACAAGCAACGTGCCATCATTGAATTTTTCACTCCAGAGAAAGAAACAGTGGGAAATATTGATAAACGCTTGTGCAAAGTCTATGGAGCACCTGCTGTCGACAGAAGTACAGTTAGTCGCTGAGCGCGGAGGGTGAGGTCATCAGAAGGCAGTTCAGCGGAGCTCCACTATTTGCAGCGGTCGGGGAGACCACCCACGGCTGTCACACCTCACCTAGACCCCTCGGACTTCCACTTGTTTGGGCCATTAAAGGATACCATTCGTAGAAGACATTTTGAGGACGATGAGGAGGTGATTCACACAGTGAAGCACTGGCTCCGCCACCAGCACAAGTACTGGTACCGACAGGGCTTTCACGCCGTTGTTTCACCCTGCAGGAAGGCCATAGAACGGGATGGAGATTACTTGGAGAAATTGGGTGTGTACTCAGACACCAGTTTTTCTTGTGTGTAGTTCTCAATATGGTCAACAAAGAATTGACGGAGAAAAAATATGCGATGCATAACTTTCTGAGCAACCCTCGTGAAATTAAAGACACCAAAATATCAACTTGGCTATGCCTTAAAAAGTTATCAACAAGTAACGCTGGGTCTACGAAGACTGATTACGATGATACAGTAACATGCCATATAACTTCAAAATACTGGTGCCTCAGCGAGCTTGAAGTTGCGCATCCTACACTCCTCATGTCAGCTGTTTGCCAGAAAATCTTTCCGCCCCGATAGACTGGACAGCGTGACGGACAGTCGTCCTCAGGGACTGGGTGTTGTGTTGTCCTCATCATCATTTCATCCCCATCCGGCACGCAGGTCGCCCAATGTGGCGTCGAATGTAATAAGACCTACACCAAGGCGGCAGGGCCTGCCCCTTACGGGGCCTCCCGGCCAATGACGCCAAACGCTCATTTCCATTTTGCCAGGAAGACTAGGTGCTGTGAGTGAGAAACAGGGGTAAATGTTCCATCAAGATATTACGGAAATATAACGGAGGTACTAGGGCCAGCAGCATGTCAGCATGATAGCTGACTGTTGCCGGACGCTGCACGGTGGGTGCCTTCAAGCATTGCACGAAAGGAAAAATTCGAAACGGGATTCTGAGGGAGAAAAGAAGAGACGATAAGAGTTATACTTTTGTGTTACTACTGAAGAACGTATTACTTCTTTACAATGTTAGGAGTGGCGCATTGTAGCGTTCCTTTTTGGTAGTAAGTTTTTTTGAATATACATTACCGTAGGAAGGTAGTACACCTGGAAAGACGAAGTTGACTTTGAATCGATGACGGCATATGCCACCTTAAGGATAGTAAATGTACTGGTAATGGTTTCAACGTCGTCCGCAAACAAATAGCGTAGTGACCCAGCTACTAGAGCGCCATCTTTATCTATCCTTTTATAGGAAATGTCCACAGCCAGAAGTTTCAGTGCGGTGAAAACATGCGTAGCAAGCAGGCAATCCATACCACGGAGATGCACTGGTGGCTCCTATAGTTTGAAAGTTGTAAAATTGTGGACTTCCGAATGGCGGGGTGGTCCTTTCGGAGAACTGACACACAAATTGAACGTGCTGCACCAGTTATGCAACGATGCTGAATCAGTTGTCGCGTGAACATTCTCGCAGCCGTGGACGACGTTCTGCACGTCAATGTAGCACAGACGCCCGCCAGGACCGTCGTGTTGTAAGGGCAGCAGTGACAGATTTTACAGTCACCACACAACAGGTATGGGGCTTGTGAGTACGGATGTGCCACATGAACTGTTGCGAACCGGTTATCAGTAGCGGGGCTTCGGGCACGCACACCTCTATCCGGCCTTCCAATTCATGCCACGGCATCGACGTGCACCGTTCGACTGGTGTCCTCAGAGGATCACTTGGAAGATGGTCTTCAGCGATGAGAGCAGAGTCTGCCTGCACGCATGTGACTGTCGTTTGCTCATACGACGCGGACTTGGTGAGTGCTGTCTCGTAAGAGTCCACTTGTCCAAGACACACTGGCCGCACCCCACGCCTTATGGTCAAGGGTGGGATAAGGTACGACTGTTCTTCACCTTTCGTGTTTCTGAAGGGGACACTAACCAGCGCTCCATGCATGCAGAATGTTGTTAGACTCATTCTTTGTCCGCTCTTGCAACCGAAGGTGATGTTGTTCCAACAGGATACTGGTCGCCTACACACTGCCCTTGGAACTCAACATACTTTGTAGGACGTGCAGCAACTTTCCTGGCCGACACGATCTCCGAATTTGCCTCTAATTAAGGACATGTTGGATATCAAAGGACTAGAGCTGACTAGTGCGACTCGTCCATCAACAACTCTTACAGAACTATTGAAGAGGTCCAGCAGGCGTGGCATAAAGTATCCCAGGACAGTATTCTCTCTCTGTACCATAAACTTGATACCAGAGTCAGCGCCTGCATTGCAACCAATTGGGACTACATCACATACTAATACGCTTGGTTTAGCATGGCTCGATACCTTAGAACAGTCTGTGCTATTGATTTGTAAATTTAATCATTTCGTCCACTCCATATGCATTGATGAACCAATAACTCTTGAGTGAAAATGGTTCAGATGGCTCTGAGCACTATGGGACTTAACATCTGAGGTCATCAGTCCCCTAGAACTTAGAACTACTTAAACCTAACTAACCTAAAGACATCAGAAACATCCATGCCCGAGGCAGGATTCGAACCTGCGACATTAGCGGTCGCGAGGTTCCAGACTGAAGCGCCTAGAACCGCTCGGCGACAACGGCCGGCTCTTGAGTGAATTGGAAACCTCTAAAAGAGTGTACTAATTTATTTTTTTTCCAGCAGTGTATGTGATTAGTATGAATTTTGTGAATCTTCATCATGGCTTTGTGAGAAAACCTTACGTGACAGAGGAAAAGTCTAGGCGTTTCTGAACTTAGCATAACTATAAACATTAGTATCACCCGAATTAATTAAAAAAATTGGAAAATATACATTTGTACACTTATAGTTCTTCCTGTTCTAGCGCATACTGCGTGCAGTTTACAAGCTCACCTATAGTCGAGGAGCGCCGGAACAAAACCCGATGTATCCACTTTTGTTGTATACGCGTGTTTGAGCTGTAGGGGGGAGATACGGGAGTAATAACACATGCTGCCACAAAATAATTTTCAGACAACGCGACATCAAGTGTTTTGTGGTGTGTTTCTTCTTTTTATAGCTTGTGGAGCCATTTAGAGATCACTATTTGTTGCTTCCTGTATTAACAGCAAATACGGATTTATCTGTTTTTGTTCCGACGCTCCTCAGTTCTCTAATTTATCCGCTTGCACGGTGTTCGGTAATATCATGATACTGATTTTCGATAAATTTTGGACTACAAATGATGTAATATTTTAATTCATGCATCTGTTTACTGCGATGTGATTTTAAATTGTGGCAGCATACGTCGAAAAAACATCTTTGATTTTCCTATCAATGGCCTTGGAACTGAGGATAAGAGGTACAGTTGTAGCTGTCGCTTTGCATGTTACGGTTTTCGTCTCTGAATAGCTGACACAATGCGGAGTGAAAGTTGGCGACCGCATTCTTCCTTTGTTGTTGTCTCTGGGTCCCACCGGCCTGTACCGTGGTACCGGCAGTAGATGTTCGTGACTCCGGCCACTCGATTCCGCAGCCGGGACAAAAGCCCGGATGTGCATTTCTCGTGCCGGCGCGAGACGCGGCTCGGCGCGGCCCGCTGGCACTTTCGCTGTGTGACGCGGCGCGACGCGTCTTCCGGCGCTGACCGAGTTCCGGGCCCGCATCCTGGACAGGCCAGCCGCGCCACCGTGCCGGGTCAGCCCGCGGCTCGCAGCCCCGCACACCTGTGCCGCAGCCACTACCACACACTGGGCCGTAGGCTCACCGCAGCAAATACTCATCACCCCTTAAAAGAGCACGCTGCTCGCTCTGGAGTGCTGTGGAGGACGTCGAACGAGTAATAGGCGGTAGTGTTGACTCTGTAACGCTGACGTAAGTCATGGCAGTGAAGTCACGTGTGTGTTTACAAATGGTTCAAATGGCTCAGAGCACTATGGAACTTAACATCTGAGGTCATCAGTCCCCTAGAACTTAGAACTACTTAAACCTAACTAACGTAAGGACATCACACGCCGGCCGGTATGGCCGAGCGATTCTAGGCGCTACAGTCTGAAACCGCGCGACCGCTACAGTCGCAGGTTCGAATCCTGCCTCGGACATGGATATGTGTGATGTCCTTAGGTTAGTTAGGTTTAAGTAGTTCTAAGTTCTAGGGGACTGATGACCACAGATGTTAAGTCCCATAGTGCTCAGAGCCATTTGAGCCACCCGATCTTAATCCCGTAGAAACTGTCTGACTATTTGGGACAGTGAGTGAAATTCTGCAGTCATTGTCCCCAAAGTTTGGAAATCCTACGAGTTCTTACCATCAGTGACTGGAAACGACATCTTATAACACATTAAGTTGCTGTTCAAGCTATTGTTTAATAGTCGATCAATTTCGGTCAGAGATCACTTCCCAGCGCAGCCTGGATCAACAGTAATCAGTGCTATTGGGACTCTTTACGCGATGTGTCACATTGTATTTGCAGACGGAATCTGTCCTGTCTAGTATTTTGTGTAGCACCCATCTGCATCTGTAAGCAACTAAATTTTTTTCAAACTACGTCTGCTCTTCGATTATATTATCATACCAGCTAAGCACCGGGCGTTGTCCGGGTCTGTATTTATTCCAGTCTTCTATTAGCTCATCTCCTCTCCCACCCTCACTTCCTGTCCATCTCCCCCTGCCCCTGTCTATCTGCTCCTAGCTCCACCGTCCACATTCTCCTCCCCTCTACCATCGATTTCCTTCTACCCCTTTGTCTGTTCATCTCCTCCTCCCTCCTCTCTCTATTAATCGCCACCTCTCTTCTTTCTTTGTCCATCTCCGCCTTTCTTTTCTTTCTCTGTCCTCTTTTCTTTCTCTGTCCATTTGCACATCTTTTCTCTTTCTCTCCATCTCATCCTCTGCCCTCTCTCTATCCATCTTCTTTTCCCTTTCTGTCCATTTCCTCCTCCCCCCTACCTGCGTCCACATCCTTCCTCCCCTCCCTGGATGTCCATCTCCTTCTAACCCCCCCCTTTTTTCTCTACGTTATCACCCTCACCTCAATAGCAGGTTGCTGGGTCTTATCCCCGCCCCCCCCCCCCCTATTCGCACATTATTTCTTTACAGACAGTAATATGTGCCTAACGTTATTTGGAACCGCAGTACATCAGCTGGAACTCGCCACTGTGTTCCTCAAACCACATCTTCAGGCCTTAAGTGACGCTGAGAGGGTAAACTTCAACCGTATAAGTGGCCAACAGCCAAGAACTCGCAGACTACCTGTAACAACGATGTTGTGTCTTCAACAGCATCGTTGTAGACACGATAAGATCCCTCTCTGTGATTTGCGCGGTAACCAGAACTACAGCACCTGAAGTAAAATGATCTGAAAGGGACAAACCAATAGCAGACAAGGTGAAATCGTCAAATTTTGAAAATAACTTTCCACCCCGCCCATAAATCGAAATCTATAAAAATGTATTTTTTCTTCGACATAGTCCACTTTTAGGTTCATGCCTTACGCCCAGCCTTTTTTTCCAGTGAGTGTGGTGCACACCTAAAGCGTCATTTTGGAAAGTTTACAAAATACTCATCTACTGCTGCCATAAGTTCCTTGTCGGATATGAAAGTTTCCTAATGGCAAATTTCTATATGTGTGGGACTTCACGATTGTTACATGGCGCTTAATTTGAGGAGACTTAAAATTCTACCACACGTTGCCAACTTCCGAAACACTTTTGCAGGCAGGTATGCTGTACTAAAGAAAGATGTTTTTAAAATTCTAATTGGCAATCCAAGAATGTTATATGTAATTTTTCTTACAATTATGGAAGAAGATTTGCGTTTCATACAAAACTTAGGGTTTACGCCTCGTACAATAGCATTTCCATCACAGAAAACATTCTGGCGCATAGATTAGACCTCATCGTTTTCTTGTGCTGGGCCTCCGCCATCCGTCTACTTTTTTATTGCTAACTTGTCTTCTCGTGAATTGATTGTTTTACGTCTTATCCATAGCACCAAATCGGAAACAAAAATTCGATCCAAGGACTTGTTACCACACAAACAATTCTTACAGTTAATTTTTTATGTAAAAGGAATGATACTCTTCGTTTTGTTATGTCTACGTGATCAACTATACCACATATTTTCAAACTCCGTTCATCTGATACTACATACCGCACTTTATCGACGTTTTTACCAATTTTAACGACCTTTGCTGGATCATCTTCAAGACAAAGACGACCACGGTTGAACTCAATCATATGTTCTTAACCATTAAAATTCAAGAAGTAAATTTTTATAAGCTTTTACCAATTTTGGAGAATCTTCCTTCGATGGTACACTGCTCAACAAGTATAATTTGATGGGCAATAGCGAACCAGCCGATGCAGCCCTCTCCTTTGACCTGTATGTCAAAAAAGTGACGGTCATAAACATCTCATAGAAATCCGATGTACGTAAAATATGCGCCATAAGTTTTTTCTAATGGCGTTAGCTTCGTCGACGCAAAATCAGAGTGTCACTTTTAAGTCTAACCTATACTCGAGGACATGTTACAGATCACTTTGTCATCACATTGTCCTTAAGAAATTTAAAAATTGTAACAAAAGAAACTTGGTCAGTTTTTTCTCTGTTTGCGCACTCTGACGTCACAAATCACATTATGCCACGGATAGAAGAAGCGAATACAGTATTAGTTGTGTGCTGGTTGACACAGTCACGTCTTTTAAATATCTAGGCGTAAAATTGCAAAACGATATGAAATGGAATAAGTTCCTGACGTCGGTAGTAAGTAAGGCGAACGGTCGACTTCGATTTATTGTGAGAATCCTATTCTTTAGTACTACTTGAGTGTTTGGGATTCCCACTAGGTGACGTTAATGGAAGACATCGAAACAATTGTCCGCCCCTGGTAGCTGAGTAGTCAGCGCGACTGAATGTCATACCTAACGGCCCGGGTTCGATTCCCGGCTGGGTCGGAGATTTTCTCCGCTCAGGGACTGGGTGTTGTGTTGTCCTTATCGTCATCATTTCATCCCCATCGACAGGCAAGCCGCCGAAGTGGCGTCAACTCGAAAGACTTGCACCAGAAGAACGGTCTACCCGACGGGAGGCCCTAGCCACATGGCATTTCCATTTCTATCGAAACAATTGAGAAACGTTTAACTAGATTCGTCACCGGTAGGTTTGATCAACGCGCGATTATTACGGAGGATCCTGAGGATCTCAAATGAGAACTCCTGGAGGGAAGACAACATTCTTTTCGAGAAACAGTGTAGAGAAAATTTAGAGAATCAGAATTTGCAGCTGACTGCAGAACGATTCTACGTCCGTCAACGTACATTTCGCGTAACGGATCGCGAAGATAAGATAAGAGAAATTAGGGCTCGTACAGAGGCGAATACACAGTTGATTCTCCCTCGCTCCATTTGCGAGTGGAACAGGAAGGGGAATAACTAGTGGTGGTACAAGGTACCTTCTGCCATGCACTGTATGGTAACTTGCGGTGAATGTATCTAGATGTAGAAAGACGACGCCCGGTATCGGTAGGTTGAACCTACCCCTTTTCATGACGGTACATTTTTTTAACCAAACACGTACATCACGTGGCTGATTTTAAGTGCCGTATTAACGGCATTCTGCTGTTGATTAAGTGATGATGTGACTTACGTCTTCGAGCTGCACGTACGAGCATACTGAAACCTAAATTCCATTGAAGTCAGCCTCTTCTCTGTGTCAAGCTTACAACTCTTGCCGTTTCCCTCACAGTTAGACGAAATGTCGGGAATACCTAATCGTGGGAGAGACTAGGGACTGGACCGTGGAAAGTCCCGGCTGGTATCCAGTCAAACGAGCGACGCACCCACCGTCGGCCTGAGCGACGACCACAGCTTCAGTTAGGCGTCGCGCCTCCTCCCGCGCACGGCACGCGGCAGAGGAGACCCGGATAAGGCGTCAGGTTTGGCCGCGGCCCGGCTAGCGGCTCAGCAGCTAACGCAACGCAGCGTAACGGCGCGCGGCAGGCCCAGGAATGCTGCAGCTTATACGCCGCCACACCACGGCCCTGCGTCGCGCAACGCAGGACCGTGCCGAGCAGTCCTCTCATACACCGAAGTGACCAAAGTCATGGGATAGCGATGTGCACGTATGCAAATGGCAGTAGTACCCCCTGCACAAGGCGGAGCTGTCATTCGTACGGATGCGACTGATACGAAAAGGCGCCCGACGTGATTATGGTCACACGACGGGAACTAACAGCCTCTGAATGTGGAATGGTAGTTGGAGCTAGACGCATGGGACGTTCCATTTCAGAAATCGTTAGGGAACTCAATATTCCGAGATCACAATGTCAAGAGTGTGCCGAGAATACCAGATTTAAGGCATTACCTCTCACCATGGATAACACAGTGGCCAATGGCCTTCAGTTAACGACCGAGACCAGCGGCGTCTGCAGTACAACATCGCCTGCAGCACCTCTCCTGCGCTCAATACCAAATCGGTTGACCCCCCCCCCCCCCCCACACACACACCATTTATCTTCAGTCATCAGTTTTCTGACTGGTTTGATGCTGCCCGCCACGAATTCCTTTCCTGTGCCAAACTCTTCATCTCAGAGTAGCACTCACAACCTACGTCCTCTATTATTCGCTGGATGTATTCCAATCTCTGTCTTCCTCAACAGTTTCTGCCATTTACAGCCCCCTCTAGTACCATCGAAGTCATTCTCTGATGTCTTAATAGATGTCTTTATCATCCTGTCCCTTCTTCTTGTCAGTGTTTTCCGCATATTCCCTTCCTCTCCCATCCTGCACAGAACCTCCTCATTCATTGCCTTATCAGTTCGCCTAATTTTCAACATTCGTCTGTAGTGCCACATCTCGAATGCTTCGATTCTCTTCTGTTCCGGTTTTCGCAGAGTCCACGATTGGCAACCATACAATGCTGTCCTCCAAACGAACGTTCCCAGAAATTTATTTCTCAAATTAAGGCCCATGTTTGATATTAGTAGACTTCTCTTGGCCAGGAATGCCCTTTTTGCCAGTGCTAGTCTGTTTTTGATGTCCTCCTTGCTCCGTCCAGCACTCATTATTTTACTGCCTAGGTAGTAGAATTCCTTAACTTCACCTACTTCGGAACCATCAGTCCTGTTTTTAAGTTTCTCGCTGTTCTCATTTCTGCTACTTCTCATTATTTTCTTCTTTCTTCGATTTAATCTCAATATACACTCCTGGAAATGGAAAAAAGAACACATTGACACCGGTGTGTCAGACCCACCATACTTGCTCCAGACTCTGCGAGGGGGCTGTACAAGCAATGATCACACGCACGGCACAGCGGACACACCAGGAACCGCAGTGTTGGCCGTCGAATGGCGCTAGCTGCGCAGCATTTGTGCACCGCCGCCGTCAGTGTCAGCCAGTTTGCCGTGGCATACGGAGCTCCATCGCAGTCTTTAACGCTGGTAGCATGCCGCGACAGCGTGGACGTGAACCTATGTGCAGTTGAGCGAGGGCGTATAGTGGGCATGCGGGAGGCCGGGTGGACGCACCGCCGAATTGCTCAACACGTGGGGCGTGAGGTCTCCACAGTACATCGATGTTGTCGCCAGTGGTCGGCGGAAGGTGCACGTGCCCGTCGACCAGGGACCGGACCGCAGCGACGCACGGATGCACGCCAAGACCGTAGGATCCTACGCGGTGCCGTAGGGGACCGCACCGCCACTTCCCAGCAAATTAGGGACACTGTTGCTCCTGGGGCATCGGCGAGCACCATTCGCAACCGTCTCCATGAAGCTGGGCTACGGTCCCGCACACCGTTAGGCCGTCTTCCGCTCACGCCCCAACATCGTGCAGCCCGCCTCCAGTGGTGTCGCGACAGGCGTGAATGGAGGGACGAATGGAGACGTGTCGTCTTCAGCGATGAGAGTCGCTTCTGCCTTGGTGCCAATGATGGTCGTATGCGTGTTTGGCGCCGTGCAGGTGAGCGCCACAATCAGGACTGCATACGACCGAGGCACACAGGGGCAACACCCGGCATCATGGTGTGGGGAGCGATCTCCTACACTGGTGATCGTCGAGGGGACACTGAATAGTGCACGGTACATCCAAACCGTCATCGAACCCATCGTTCTACCATTCCTAGACCGGCAAGGGAACTTGCTGTTCCAACAGGACAATGCACGTCCGCATGTATCCCGTGCCACCCAACGTGCTCTAGAAGGTGTAAGTCAACTACCCTGGCCAGCAAGATCTCCGGATCTGTCCCCCATTGAGCATGTTTGGGACTGGATGAAGCGTCGTCTCACGCGGTCTGCACGTCCAGCACGAACGCTGGTCCAACTGAGGCGCCAGGTGGAAATGGCATGGCAAGTCGTTCAACGGGACTACATCCAGCATCTCTACGATCGTCTCCATGGGAGAATAGCAGCCTGCATTGCTGCGAAAGGTGGATATACACTGTACTAGTGCCGACATTGTGCATGCTCTGTTACCTGTGTCTATGTGCCTGTGGTTCTGTCAGTGTGATCATGTGATGTATCTGACCCCAGGAATGTGTCAATAAAGTTTCCCCTTCCTGGGACAATGAATTCACGGTGTTCTTATTTCAATTTCCAGGAGTGTATATTGTGTACTCATTAGATCGTTCGTTCCATTCAGCAGATCACGTAATTCTTCTTCAGTGTCACTCAGGATAGCAATGTCATCATCGCATTTCTCGGGGTCCGAGGCTCGATTCCCGGCGGGGTCAGTCTTCATCATCATCATTCATCCTCATTACTGTCGGAGGAAGGCAACGGCAAACCACCACCATTAGGACCTTGCCTAGTACGGCGGTGTGGATCTCCCGCATCGTTCCCCTACGCTCTGTCAAGAAGCGTGGGACTTCATTCCATTCCAATCCTATTTCGCACAGTTTATAACAACGGTTGTGATAATCAGGAGCGCTGCCATAGACAGCATTTCTATATGCGTTTTGAAACTGCAAAACAAATAGCATAAATCTGCAGTTAAACTACAAGACTAATGAATGAAATAGAAATTGTGGAAACTGTAATCAGTAATCGGTGTCATGGTAACGTAGCAGACTTGGTACAAAGTATCTGATCAAACTATCCGATACCCTTTGTAATGCGGAATTGACGTCACGAGAGACCGACCCTCCGATATATAAAAGAAGGCGGGTAGTATTGCGTTGTCATTAGAGAATCAGTAAGAGCAGAATAAGTTGGTAGAAGAGCTCAGCGGCTTCAGACATGAACTAGTCATGTCACCTGAATAACAGATCCACCAGGAACATTTCAATTATTTTAAAGCTGCCCAAGTCAACTGTTGGTGATGTTACTGCACAGTGGAAAAAGGAAGGAACAGCCACAGCTAAACTATGACCAGGAAGACTTCGTTACAAAGTGTTACCAGTAGTCCAGGTAGAGCAATGCCCGCCCATGCGCAGGGAGTTAAAAGAATGGGACACAATAGTCGGGCACCTCCTCATAAGTCATACTTTTCTGTAGTCAGTGCTAAGCGACACTAAAGGGGGCGAAAAGAGTGACACCACTGGACAGTGGATGACTGGAAACGAGTGAGCTGGACCGATGAATCACGCTATACCCCGTGGCAATCCGATGGAATGGTTTGGGTTTGGCGAATGTGTGGAGAACATGACCTGCCGGCACTCGATAGTGAAATACGGAGATGTTACTGTGTGGGGGGTGTTTTCGTGGTTTGTGTATGGCCCCTTATTGCACTTAAGAAGACTCTAAACACGGAACAATATGAATATACACTACTGGCCATTAAAATTGCTACACCACGAAGATGACGTGCTACAGACCCGAAATTTAACCGACAGGAAGAAGATGCTGTGATATGCAAATGATTAGCTTTTCAGAGCATTCACACAAGGTTGGCGCCGGTGGCGACTCCAACAACGTGCTGATATGAGGAAAGTTTCCAACCGATTTCTCATACACAAACAGCAGTTGACCGGCGTTGCATGGTGAAACGTTGTTGTGATGCCTCGTGTAAGGAGGAAAAATGCGTACCATCACGTTTCCGACTTTGATAAAGGTCGGATTGTAGCCTATCGTGATTGCGGTTTATCGTATCACGACATTGCTGCTCGCGTTGGTCGAGATCCAATGACTGTTAGCAGAATATGGAATCGGTGGGTTCAGGAGGGTAACACGGAACTCCGTGCTGGATCCCAACGGCCTCGTATCACTAGCAGTCGAGATGACAGGCATCTTATCCACATGGCTGTAACGGATCGTGCAGCCACGTCTCGATCCCTGAGTCAACAGATGGGGACGTCTGCAAGACTACAACCATCTGCACGAACAGTTCGACGACGTTTACAGCAGCATGGACTATCAGCTCGGAGACCATGGCTGCGGTTACCCTTGACTCTGCATCACAGACAGGAGCGCCTGCGATGGTGTACTCAACGACGAACCTGGGTGCACGAATGGAAAAACGTCATTTTTTCGGATGAATCCAGGTTATGTTTACAGCATCATGATGGTGGCATCCGTGTTTGGCGACATCGCGGTGAACGCACATTGGAAGCGTGTATTCGTCATCGCCATACTGGAGTATCACCCGGCATGATGATATGGGGTGCCATTGGTTACACGTCTCGGTCACCTCTTGTTCGCATTGACGGCACTTTGAACAGTGGATGTTAGATTTCAGATGTTTTACGACCCGTGGCTTTACCCTACATTCGACCCCTGCGAAACCCTACATTTCAGCAGGATAATGCACGACCGCACGTTGCAGGTCCTGTACGGGCCTTTCTGGATACAGAAAATGTTCGACTTCTGCCCTGGCCAGCACATTCCCCAGATCTCTCACCAACTGAGAACGTCTGGTCAATGGTAACCGAGCAACTGGCTCGTCACAATACGCCAGTCACTACTCTTGAAGAACTGTGGTATCGTGTTGAAGCTGCATGGGTAGCTGTACCTGTACACGCCATCCAAGCTCTGTTTGACTCAATGCCCAGGCGTATCAAGGCCGTTATTATGGCCAGAGGTGGTTGTTCTGGGTACTGATTTCTCAGGATCTATGCACCTAAATTGCGTGAAAATGTAATCACATGTCAGTTCTAGCATAATATATCTGTCCAATGAATACTGGTTTATCATCTGCATTTCTTCTTGGTGTAGCAATTTTAATGGCCAGTAGTGTATTTTACAGTGTTTCATACTGCGTAAAGCAGAGGAAGGGTTGGGAGGCGATGACTGTTTGTATTAGCATGACAATGTATTCTGTCATAAAGGAACATCTGTGAGACAATGGTTTGTGGAGTGACCTGCCCAGAGTCCTGACCTGGACCCTACGGAACATCTTTAGGATGAGTTAGGACGTCGAATTCGCTGCAGAACACAGCGTAGAACATCACTACATATTCTTGGTTTCGGCTCTCGAGGAAGAGTAGGCTACTGTTCCCCCTCTGTGATCCAGACACCTCATTGAAAGTGACGCCAGCAGGCTTGAAGCTGTCATAAAGACGAAGGGTGGACACAAGACGTCTAGATACTTATGATCAGATAGTCAATATGTGGGCAGTTGGTCTAAGGAAAGTCGTTACTATCGCGAGATGAGCACACATACTGCCCTTATATGAGCTTCTTTTGGCCAGTGGCGGCAGTGCTGATGGCTGTAGAGCACCCAAGGCGCTTTGTGGTGGACGTGCGAACAGAATGAGACTCTCGATTGCCGAGTCGTTATCTTCAAAAAACTGAATTCCGTATTTTTTGACCCACCCTTATACCACTGGGCTAGCGATCTGTCAGTAATGACAGCTCTGCTCTACTTCCCCCTTAATCAAGAGCAAGTAACGCTAATCGGCGACTGGTTAATTTTAACAAAGAAGATAATGGTAAGATTTTTTCCCGAGACGTGGCAGTACTTCTCCTGATCCTAAACCGTGAATTCAAGCACATCAAAGTTATACGTTCCGCTTGCCTTTCCTCCCTAAGAACTAAGATGATTTACCTAACCCCTTCCTACTCTTCACCGTCTCGTGTTCCAATCAGCTATTATCCTTAGGACCTTATTTCTCTTCAGCAAAGTAAATCGTAGATTCGTTTCAATGTCGATACGCAGGAAAACACGTGAAAAGTAAAGCATATCTTCTTCTTTGCAGGTAAGGCCAGAAGAATGTAAAGTTGCAACTCATTTCTTTCCGTAAAATGAGCGAATATGGTCGGAATTGTGCAAATAGTATTACTGTATGTACAGGAGACCTGCAAAATGCGTTGCGGTGGCAGAGGCAGGATTGTTACCGCAAGCTCGCCCTGTCCGCCTCTGTAGCTGCGCCCTCAGCAAGGCGGATTGCTACCCGAAGGGGCCCATGTTCAATTCCCAATCGGCTCGGAGATTTTTCACCCTTCGGAGACTGGGTGTGATGTATTGTCCTCACATTCGTATCGTCGTAATTAACATTCCGCTGCTACTGACATGGCCATGTTCCGAAAGCTAAAAAAAAAAAAAAAAAAAAAAAAAAAAAAATGAAAGAAGATGAAGAAGAAGAAGGATTGGCCGATAAGCGAGAGAGATCGACTGACAGCTTCCCCACTTCATTAGAGGTAATCTTCCTTACGAAAAATTTACAATACAGGCAAGTCTGCGAAGTATACTTTTTCTTCTCGCATTTTATTCATATGGTAATTAGTGCACGACTGTTTGAAATATTTGATTAATACACGTGAACACAGAACTTAATGCTATTCCAGATGAAAAAAGCTACTGAAGATGTTCATGTCGATGGTCAGCCGTCAGAAGAAGTGTCGATTATCAAAGGAGTTTGCCAGTACTGCCTACCTTCCATATTGGTTTTCATCATCTTTACGGAAAGTATCATGGAGTTATGGTTAATGGAGGTATTGAGCATTTACTGCAGTATTAGATAAGAAACTGTAGAGCGTGCTGGAGAAATTTAAGGATACTATGGACAGATAAGATCAGAAATTCTTATTACTATCAAGTAAATAAAACTCGAATGTTTTAGCCATTAATGCGCAACAACGAATACCACCGGTTCACGTGTTTCGCTTGAAGGAAAGATTCATGTCAGACTTTGTCCTGGACGTAGAAGATTATCCAGGCTGATGAACTTGAGCCACTGGCTTGTACTGAGCATAGAGTCGCTGTTCACAACGGACAAGCAACAGATCATGATACCGATCGCCATTGTTCTTGGAAGACGAGGCACTTAAGAAGATGAATAAAGTTGTGACTTGCAATAGACTGTGCTTGCACAGCTGTCGAAGTTGAATACCGCGGAAGACTGGAAACAGAGGGCGGCCCACGGTGGACAGGAAGCTGCGTGAGCTGTCAGTGAGCGCGTGAGGCAGTGGCGTATGCGCAGGTGCCGGGGTCAGCCGTCCATTCGCACTGTTCTCCGCTAACAGGCGGGCGCCTGGGCTCGTGCGTTGGCAACAAGCGTTCACTGGTACCGTTCTCTTCTGTTCTGTCCCTGCTCCTACGTTGCTGCAGGAACGGCGCCACGTGGTTTCGCGGAAATGGTGATGGTGCCGCCACTTCGTTTCTCACCTCATTTGCACGCATCAGTGTTAAACAGTCCCCCGACCGTATAGCGTAACGCGCCACCGCACTGGATGGTGCGTCGAACCCTCATTGAATCCGCGCACCAAATTATTTGTCGTTCGTGTGCTATACTAGAGGGCCCACAGCTGCTTACAGGGGAGGCCATGACGTTGGGGTCACAGATTTACTTCAAACTTTGTACATCTTTAGTAGGATATTACAACAACATAAGGTGCACTACTCAGGCAACTACGAGAAAATCGTAAGAAAAGTTTTACACGTCTGATAGGTCGCTTATGTATCTGTGCGTGGATCCTGAACGCTAGAGCTCATGGTGATCAAGCGATTTGCGTTAGACTTTCGTCAGACGCGAACGTGTGTGAGGCGATGGTTCGACTCTCGCTCAAACTTACTTATTAACCTATTTTTTTTAATTCTGGTCACATTATTTAATTTATATGAGATTTGACAGATATTAAAATTAAAAAAAAACACAGTATTTGCAATAAGTTTTAGTGAATTTCATGTTATTTTACTACTTACTATTTTTAATTAAATTTAATTATGGGGACAAATATATTTATAACTATCGACAAGTAAACGAAGAAACGGATCCTGATTTATACGATGATATCTTTACCGATGACGCAGGTATTTCTACTTATACAGTTAAATTCATGCCCTCAAAATGTACTCCGATTTGCCAACCATGCGACCTTTATTTCTATCTGAAAGTAAAAAACTTCGTCAATCGCGTTAAAAACTGTTCATTTCTGACTGACAGCGTGAAGATACGATTAAAATCCATTCTATCGTACAGCACCTATTTGCCAAAATGTTGCGCGACGCATGGTTTGCATCCAAACTATTAAAAGAAAGAGAAATTTCAAAAAATGCCAACGAGGTGTGTCTCCCCTTAGAAACGCTGGAGATTCCCTGTAAATACAGGAAAACTGAATTCATTCGATGTAGTAGATGGCGTTTCAATTTATGGTTTCCATGTCTATATGACAAATGCCATCCCGCAAGTGTGATGTCGAGGGCACACCAGACGAGTAATTGTACATTAATCTTGTGGTCTGGCACATTGTGACTTACTATACTACTGACTGTGAATAACGTCATTCGCATCATTATTTATAGAGGTTTGCCTTTGCCTTTCCAAGCCCTCGTCGATGAAAATTGTAAAATAACATATTAAATTCACTACAATTTCGTGAAAGTGCTCGTGTTTTTTCATTGTATTACCTCTCAAATGTCATATAAATTAAATAATTTGACCAGCGATGAAAAAATGTTTATTTAAAAAAAGGATTAGCAGGATTCGAACCGTCGCCTCATGTTAAGCGCAAACGCTAGTCACTTGACGACAGTGACTTCTTAGTTCATTATCTTCGCATAGATACATCACATACATAACAGACCCGTAAAACCTTATTTGCGATTTTGTCGGAATTGCCAGAGTAGTGTACCTTATTTCTCGTATATTTTGTTGTTAATGACCTGCTAAAGGTTTTCAAAGTTTGAAGTAAATCCGTCACCCCAACGTCGTGTTAGACAAACATCGAGCCGTTTTTAGGATTCCATAAATCAGTCGGTAAAAACGGAACCCTTATGTGATCACTTTCCTTCCATCCGTTTGTCTGTCTGTCTGCCTATACGACTTTTAAGACCCCTTTTTCCTAGGAACGGGTAAATGTATCAAGTTGAAATTTAGGTCGCATACTAAGGTCTATGGTCCCTTGGCGGTGTAATAAAAATTAGCTTCTAACTCAATGCATACGTAATTTAATACTCGCAAACCCACTCATCAAAACCTGTAGGATTCTTCCCGTTGATCTAAAATCATGAAATGTGGAAAGAAACAAGATTTCACAGTCAAATAAAGGAAAAAATCAGAAAAAATGTTAATATGTAATTATTTCACAAGAAAAAAATATTTCTTTCGTCATTTGTTATTCAGCTTCAAACTTGAAATTAAAACAGTCTCGGAAGTCTTGGAATCCCTGGAACCTCTATCTTGGCAGATGCAATGTCGATTTCCGGTATGGATGAAGTGTTATATAAGTAATTAAGTTTCTACGTAACCCTCAGAACACTAGTCCTACACGCACCTGGCCAATTTTGTCCATTTAGATTCATGAACAATGACAATACGCAAACACAAAGAATAGTGTTCACACGATATGTACGTGGTAGGCGTAAACGACACTACCCCCTCCGACATCAGGAAAATAGTGCGTCCGCAGGAACAACTGTTAGGTCAACGATGAAGACTATGAAACTTTGCTCCGTATCCAGACTCTAACGCCGAAACTTACCTTTCTTCGGCAATGCTCTTACCGACTGAGATATCCAGGCACGCCTCGCGTCCCAGGTTCGCAGCAGGAAAGAGCGAGTCGTGAGGCAAAAGGCAAGGCTCTGTGTTCGAATCTTGGCCCAGCACACAGTTTTAATCTGCGAATAAGTTTCAAAACAGTGCACACGCCGCGGCAGAGTGAAACATTGATTCTGGATGAAGACTGAATTGTACCCGTCGGTGAGAAGTATCATTAGAGATAGAGCACAAGCTCCGAACTGGGAAGCATGGGGAAGGTAACCAGCCATGTTGAAGTGAAAGGAACTATCCAAACATTTACCTCAAGCGTTTCAAAGAAGGCACCTACATCTAGATGGTCGGACCTTGTTTTCACCCGCCATCCTCCCGAATGCGACTCCAGTGCATTACCACTGCAGCACGTCGCTCGGTTTTGCGTTCAGCTGATGTATAGTGTGCATCCAGCAATTCTATCAAAGCTTTATAGTTACATAGACTGCAGAGTAGCCGTCAATGAGTACTTTGATATAAGGAACTAATGCTCGCAAGTTGCTGCTCAGTTATTTATTGGCATAAAGAATTAACGCCTTATAACACCAACTTACCCTCACGGAAACTTGTTATCGATTACGTCACATGGTCATTCTTGTAGGAAATGATCTGTAATTGCAAGTGTTGCAATCTTCTCATACAAATACTTAATTGGCAGAGATCGCAATTTATGGTAATTTTACTCACAGTATAGGTAAATACTATACAAAGTTCCATGAAATTTCAGCACTAGCTGTAGTCTGAGTAACATTATACCATTACGACAAAGTGTCTACCTATAATGATCGTTGTAGACGTTACTGTTCCTACTAACGTGGTTTGAAGATGGCAACTCAGATTTGCCGAACTAGTCATCCTGTACAAACCATTGCGATCTTGGTGAATAAAGTGTTCATAGAAAAAGAGTTCAATATTTACCCATATCAGCTGTTGAAAGTGGCGATCGCAAGTTTCTGTGCTGGATAAGACAACGACAGACCAGACTCATTGTTTGTCTATGACGAGGGTGCAAATGCTGCTCCATTCGCATCCGTAGCCGAAGCTGTCCACGCACTCCTGTGGGGAGGGGTGGGAGGGGGAGGGGGGAGGGGGGGGGGGAACTCTTTGGTCAGCGAGGCGAGGAGAGGTGGTGCTGATTCAACAGACTATGGTCCAATCTCGAAGATTAAATTCGAACCTCTCCAAAGGAATAGAATGACGGCACTTAGCACTGTTGATGGAAGTCTGCCCACTGAACGAGAGCGGAAAACTTTACGTCCCACTTGGTACTATTCGAGAGGAGTACGCCATGTACCGGCAACTGGTTGCAATTTTTCTCTTCTCTCATCATCACACAAAACAAACCTACAGGGTGACAATTGTTGACCTACATGAAAAAGAAACGTAAATTAGTTACAAACTTCGGTGTGCACATACTTTATTCAACATGTAAACGTCACTACAGGTATTCGGATTTATGTTATCGAATGTTCGACAAGCCTGCCATCATTGGCGATGATGTGTCGCAGACGAATAGCGGAATTCCTGCATGACCCGCAGAAGAGTCGATGACCTGCTGAACGGCTGTTTTCAGCTCAGCAGTGGTTTTGGGGTTCCTGCTGTACACTCTTTAACATAGCTCCACGAAAAGGTGTTTCGTGTCTTCAGATCCGGAGGATGTGGCGGCGAATCGAGGCCCATGCCAGTGGCCTCTGGGTACCCCAGAGCCAGAATGAGGCCTCCAAAAGTGCCCCTCCAGGACGTCAAATATTCTCCTCCTTAGATGGGGTCGAGCTCGGTCTTGCATGGATCGCATCTTGTCGAAATTAGAGTCACTTTGGATAACGGGTATGAAAACATCTTTCAAAACTATCACGTATCGTTCGGTAATCACCGTACCACCAAGGAATATCGCACCGATTATTCCGTAACTGGACATTGCACACCGAACAGTCAGCCCGTTGAGGGTTAAGACACTTCTCGATCGTGAAATGAGCATGCTCAGTCCCCCGAATGCCCCAATTACGCTTAATGAAGAGCGCATCCAAATGAAAATGGGCTTCGTCACTAAACCAAACCGTACTAATTTCCAACATGCCACGCAGTCAACCGTCCATTTTGAACATCCTAATGCAAACCGTTCAGAAGTTATGACGAGGACATCTCATATAGTTGAATAATTGTTACTCTGTAACACCACATTATGTACACACCTATTGCAATCGCCTTGTGGATAGGTGGAACCACTTTCGCAGCTATACGGCTTTTAAACAAGCACCTACAACCCCCCCCCCCTCTCTGTCCCGAACAAGCCTAAGGCAATGAATTAATTTCTTACTACAGGCGTCATTCGACACTGTGTACAGGACCAAGGGGAGAAGGCTCGGCATAATAATAAATTAACGACAGAAGGAAAACAGGATTAGTGTTTAACGTCTCGTAGACATCGAGGTCATTAGAAACGGAAAAAATATGGTTCAAATGGCTCTGTGCACTATGGGACTTAACTTCTGAGGTCATCAGTCCCCTAGAACTTAGAACTATTTAAACCTAACTAACCTAAGGACATCACACACATCCATGCCCGAGGCAGGATTCGAACCTGCGACCGTTGCGGCCGCGCGGTTCCAGACTGTAGCGCCTAGAACTGCTCGGCCACTCCGGCCGGCTTAGAGGCGGAGCACAAGATCAGATTATAGAGGGATGGAGAAGTAAATAAGCTGTGATCTGTCAAAGGAACCATCTCAACATTTGCTTAGAATGATTTAGGCAGTGCCCCTTTTTTTAAAAAATAGGTTTGGGGTACTCCCACACTAGATATAATGGACGTCCGGAGATATGCGGACATGGAGACTTGCGAACACCGGCGATTTGCGGCCACATAACAATATACTGCGAGTACAGGCTGCAAGTGGTACTGTTGAAGCTACAGGTACATACAACCGTGACTTCCGAGCTCACTCCTGCATGATTAAGACGGATACATAATTACGCGTCATGAAAAAAGCAAGTTTTTCAAATAGTACTCCACAATAGTACTCTGGGTGTTGTATGTCCTTCATCATAATCATTGACTCGAAAGTCGCCCATGTGGCGTCACCTAAAAAGGACTTACAATACGGCGGCCGAACTCACCCGAATGGGGCCTCCCGGCCAACAATGCCATATGATCATTTCATCACAAATGATAAAGCAATCCGGATATCCATCTCTAAGATACTTTGTTATGAACTGATGAAACTCTATTTCTGTAAATATTTAAGACTTTTATCCCTATTTGTTCACAAAGGATGCGGTAGGAACAACGACCTATTTTAAATTGCGCGCCATTGTTGAACACGGCCTCTGCCTCACAAAGATGCTGCCCACAAATCTCCGGTGAATTCTGCTTACAGCATATCTCTGTGTCCGTATTTCTGCGGCATATACACAATACAGTGGTAATTACTGAAGTTTTCAATATAGCTGATTTTTTGTTCACTATAAAACTACACTTAATTATCGTTACCTACCATTATAACAGTTACCAAATTGTCATCAGTTGAAGGCTGCTGTAGTTTCCACACCTTCATACCTGACTCTTATCAGTACCAAGGCGTCTACCTTTCATAAACCAAGAGCGTGTATATCCCCCCAGATTGCACTGACATTGTTCATATTGCAATTACTAACATGAAAAAAAAATGAAGTAAATCCGATTTACGTCCGTAAACCAAATCGTCGGCAAGCTTATAAGTTCTCCAACATCGTAAAGAAATTACTTTGCGGACAGAAAAGTTTATAACTACGAGTCCCCCAGCGTTTCCTCAGAAAAAAGACACTGAATTTGAGGAAATCACGGAAAATCTAAATCTGAATGGCCAAGCGGGGATTTGAACCGCCGTCCTCCCGAATGCGAGTCCAGTGAGCTAACTACAACACCATCTCGCTCGGTTAAGGAGAGAAGATGGTACACAACTCTACTGAAATAGTAATCAACAAAAGACTATTTTCAATAGGTATAATTTGAAGTGAAAATGCCACCGCTTACATAATGTCGAAAGGTACTGAAATCGTTGCCAAAAGTATCTGTATAAAAGACAGTGATTACAGGGCCTAGAGGTTACATCCAGCAAGTCAAGATCAACTGCACACATAAATTATTAGAGAACACCTACAAAAGGAAGAAATACAAAATGTAAATGAGGACGAGCGAGAGAGATACAGTCTAATGATGGCACGCAGGAGTACACGACACAGATTACCTTAGCGGCTGGATGGCAGTGTCGGTGGTCCGATTGCGATCGTAATTACGAGTGGCCATCGTAATTTCAGATGGTCAGATCGTCGCAAATAGCTGGCAAAAAATACCATGTATATTTCATTCTCCGTCCAACCGGTCCCTATAAGGGGCAGTCAAATGAAAATAAGACAGATGGAAAAAGTAAGTAAACTGTTTATTATTCTAAAAGCAACCGCCGTAACTGTTGGATGGGGAGACATCAGGACTGTATGAATGACGTATGTAAAGACTTCCCAGCGAAACTTCTGCAGCGTAGTAAAAAAAACCTTGGGCAACATGTGGGCCCGCCTGTCCAGTTGCCGAGGTTTTCCCATTACGCTTCAGAAGTTTCGCTGGGAAGCCCTTACACGCGACCTCCATACAGTCCTGATGTCTCCCCATCCGATTACCATATTTTTGTAGCACTGGAGGAAGACATTCGTAGCCGCCGATTTGCTTCGGACGCAGAGGTACATACCTGGGTATACTCATGGTTCCGTTTTTTCCATGACGGCATTCACCGTCTTGTCTCACAGAGGGACAAATCTATTATCAGTTATGGCGATTTCTCTTGAAATAATAAACAGTTTACTTACTTTTTTTCTATCTTTCTTGTTTTCACGTGAATGGTCCTTACAGATCCAGTTCCCACTGCCTCTAGCCCTCAGTTAAACTATCTCTACAGGGATCTTTAAACGGTACCATGATGTGGTATGGAGACTGTACCGGCCATGGAGACATGTCTTGATTATAAAGAAAACCGGGTCCTAATGTGGCAGGGCTCTTGTCGTGCGGGCTATTTAAGGCCTCGGACTTTGGAGAAAACGTCCCACTGCGTGGAGGGCTCTACTTTTTACTGCCAATCTAACAATGCTTCTTTGCAAAGTATTTAGCAGTCTACAAAGTTCACAATGGACATTGGCAACAAATCTATAAACTTCTTAGATCTCACCACTGACACCAACACACAGACACATTGCGTAAAAATTTATGGGAAAACTAGAGCTACAGACACAGTAATGCCTTCTTGCTCACAACTACCCATAGCTCATAAACATACACTTTCCACTCAATGATACACCGTCTCCTATCTATCCCCTGTCCTCAGACGATTTTAAAACTGAGTTAGACGCAATAAAATTTATTGTCTGGGCCAATGGCTGCAGTCCAGTCCTGATTGACCACATCTTTCATAGGGAAAAAAAAACTGAAAATTAGACCCTTCTCTTATGTCCCATCTGCGCCCCTTCCGCTGACTGTAAGAAGTGGTGTACATTACCATATCTAAGAGAAGTATCACAGATTGTAACAACAACACTGAAATCCTGCAAATATAGGCTTCCCTACTATGTTAAGAACACCATAGTCCAGTGTATTTTCAAAAGCAAAGATACGATCCAGTTATTAGCCAACAGTGGGGTATAGCAAATCACCTGTTCTGATTGTGACGAGTTTTACATTGGTCAGTCTGGCAGAGACATAGCAGGCAGGCTGTCTGAACATGAACGCTGCTGGACGTTGCAGAATTCTGACGCCACATTTGCTGAGCATGTACTGAGTGAGGGCCACAACTACCAGCCAGGGTCCCATGTCCTTCACTTAGCAAACAAAGGCCCAAAAGTCCACCTGCGGGAAGTCTTGGAAATTAACAAACATTTAGCTCACATTCCAGATCTAATCTTAAATGACCGGATACAGCTTAATACTTCCCACCTCCTAAACTACACATAATCCTGTCAGTTTTCATTACTTCCCACACTGTCTGTTCCTAAATAGTCCCCCATTCTCCTATTTTCATTGAGTTCTTTTATTTTATTGAAATCGTCTATGTAATCCATATAGACTGTAGTTACAGTTGTTAAGTCTTCCTTTAACTGGTACTTGTATTACTTTCCCTGTTTAATATCTCTTGAAGTTGTCTCATCAAGTACCGTTTTTGTTTTTCTTGTTTAATTTATTTAATGCAAACTGTTACATAGGCACAATTTTGTGTATAATGTTAATAGTGCCCTGTTTGATTCTTTTATATTTGCATATTGTTCAGCTTTTCAAAATGCAATAACACCACACTCTCAAAGATGGCATTTACTGTTTGTTCCCTCACGCACCTCCATTTTTCTGCATTTATTCATTTCCGTTTGTCTTATCGATATTGCTTAAGTTCCTCATATATTCTGTAGTTACACTGATAATTCTTTCTTTTAATTGGTTCGTGTATCACGCTCCATGTTTTATCCTGGAGTAGCCTTGTCAAGTATTAATTTTATATTATTTTATTGGTTTCATTTATTAGTGTAAATTGTTACGTTGGTTTGCTGTTCCAGTCTTGTGCTAACATGTTTCTTGTTTACTCCCTTTATATTTATTTGCTGTTCAACTTTTTACTTTGGATTGCTATCACAGTGTCAAAGATCTTATTTACTGTACGTTTCTGCTTTAATCTAGATGTGTAACTTTTTTTCCAGTGTCGTTTACAAACATTCTAACTTCTTTCGTGGCAGTGAAAGTAAATGTTGGAAGATGGCCTTGTAAGCTGAAAACCAGTTACCACAGTAACAGTAATACTACACAACGGAAGCAAGCTAGCCCTTTTCATTTATTACTACAAAGTTAAGTTAGGTTGGCAAGGACTGCCTTCCGCTGACAGTCAAGATCACTTCTCTGGCGTCTCTCTGATGTATCCATGCATTAAGGACAGGCCAAACGTAGCTACAAAGAGCTCCCTTGCAGAGGTAAAGGCCATCTAGGGAGTAAATTACCAACTTATGAAGTAATAGCAAGCACGACCGCAAAATTTATGAACAAGACTTCTAGTATCACACAATTATCAGTATCTTTTGGCACCCATGTCCGCCCTCACAACACACTTAAACAGCAAGTAAGTTTTTAAAAAAATATTAATCACTTTATATAGACAAGATACCCTCTGCCACGCACCATACGGTTGCTTGCGGAATGTGTAATTAGATGTATGTAGTTGTAGAAATATCTTACGCAGACTCAAGAGCTTGCTTAGCTGCGGTCACCCAAATCGAGACGTGGCGATAATTGTATGCCGCCCTTGGAGAATGTATCATCACATCCTACACTCAACAAATTCGATTAAGACACAAGTTTCACACTTGGCGAGGAAGGGGAGCTTTGTGCGCGTACGAAGAACACCCTTTGTGATTAGGCGCCCAGGACGACAACTCGAGGTGGTAAAATAGTGGTAATTTTCTCTCTTCCGTATTGACTCTATCGATGCCAGTTCCGCTGTTAATGAATCCCTCGACACCACTTTTTGCCGACATTTGCGTAAGTTTCGGTGTTTTGCTTAGATGCCGCTGTTTATTGTATTTATTCACTATTTCTATTGCTTTATTCTAATCGATGATTATGAAAATACGTAGTATGCTTCATATATAAAAATATGTACACTCTGTAAAACTAGTCATCCAGATACTTTTACGTTCAAATTGAACAAAATCGGATAATAATAATTACTTGTTTTAATACAGGTTTCATTTTACAGTAATATGTAGAACTCTATTTTTTCTAATGAACAAAATTGTCACAGAATTTATCAGTATAAAACTTCTTTGAAAATCATTTTTGATATTTAATAGTCTTTGGTTGTAAGTTGATTCCATGCGCAGGAGTCTTGGTTTTGTCTCTGGGGTAGTCTGTTAAGTTATGGTTATGCCGCACTCTGTGAAGCTTCGTCTCTGTTTGTAAATTGATGCCGTGCGTTAAAGATATGAATCTGATCCGAAGAACTTTGCGATGAAAAGTGTGTCAACTATTCATTTTGGAACTGAAGAAAGACGGTGGAATAAATCAGTAACAGTAAAAGAAAATGAGTATTTTGGTCTTCTCGTAATAAACCGGGATCTCGTTTTTGGACTGTCCGAAGGCAATTAGTTGCTCCTGGACACTGACGGCGAAACAAGACAAGTTGGAATGATCTTTTCTGTTTTCCATCGCCGCTAATTTTATAATATTCAGATCATTGTAATAAATGTGGTAGACATATGGCACGCAATGCTATTAATTTATCTTCACAATTCATTGTTAATAATTGGTCAACAGTAGTAGTGGTTTTAGAGTAGGGTGACCATATTTTCTTCGGACAAAAGTGGAACTTTCATACATTTTCTTGGCCAAAAAGTGGGACAATTTTTATTTCTCGTTAAATATCACTTTTAATGCTAACATTTCTTCTTCCTCTGCAAATACAGCCTTCACTGATATTTGTGTGTGTGTGTGTGTGTGTGTGTGTGTGTGTGTATGTGTGTGTACAAAACCAAACAAAGAATGGAAAGACTGGAAAGAAGTACATTTCAAGTTTTCAGAAATTTACTTATTAAGAAATGTAACATTTATAACACAGACTGTAGAAAGACATACAGTAACAATCACCACAAAAAAGTTCTTAGTGAACACAAGGAATTTATGGTTTTGTGGATTCCACACTGCAATCATATTTCTTCGAAGATAAATTTCATTCAGCAACTCACGTTTGCCTAATAGGTATGAATAGAAGCCAGGGCAACTGTATTTACTGAAGTTTAAACAGGTCAGTAAAATACACTTAACGCTCCTCACCGTAAATCAATTCCTCTCATCTGTCCACTGTGACGATAGTAAGCTGAAAACTCTTTCAACATTTGCATTGTGGGCGGGGAGTGAAAAAAAGTACTGCGCTATATTAAGCGATTCTCTGAACTGTTCATTACACTGGCAAGATCTGAAAAACCTACACCATTTTTCATGTGCCACCAACTGATTCCATTGTTCACTGTCTGTTTCCACTTGTTATTTTACAAATGACTATATATGAACTATTTCATTAAATAAGAGGCTGTCATTTACTAGAATGCCCTTTTCATTTAGCCACATTAAAGTATTTTCAACTACTGATCATTACGGTGGTTCTCTGAGCATCATCCATGAGAATACAGAAAACTCAGCTACTCCCTGTAACCATGAGGATAAATAGTCTACTGAAGCATCATAAAACGTTGATACTGCTATGTCAAATTTCGTAACAGACTGGACATCACAATCATTCTGCAGTTTTTTTACACTTAGTGGTACAAAACGTTCATGTTTCCTAGAATTTAGACTTGTCAAAGCTTTATTTAAGACTGCTAATACTTCACATATAGAATTATTCTGTTTCTCAATGCTCAGAATGGATTGTTGGAAAACACTCATTTGTGAATGTACAAAAAGTAAATAACATTCATTTATAGGATCACTGAAAAAACTCTTTAAGGGTGCAGGGCACTTTGAGTTAAACTGTGACAAAAAGTAAGATTTCAAAGGTTCATACATTTTCAAGATCCTTTCTATGGCTGGCAACAATGAAAGCCATCTTGTTCTGGAAAAGGAAAGTAAATTTTTGTAAGTAACATCAACAAATTCACAGAATTCAGTAATTTCTGCAACACGAATAGAAGAAATATGAAAACGGTTGTACAACTTCATGGCAATGCAGTCAATGTCAACAGGTAAAACATCACAAGCACTTTGAAGTGTGTTATGAACAACATGTGCTGGACAACCTATGCCAACAATGTTAGAGTGTTTTAATTTTTCTTTCAGATGTGTGAAAACATTACCCTCTTTCTTCATTAACCCCCCAAAATTACAGTTAGTATTGTCTGCACCAAATGCAACACACTTTGAGATGATACTGAATGACTGTATAATATGAGAAAGACAATTGTAAATTGTTTCGGACTTTTCGTTCTGCAATTCATCAAGATCAAGCAATTTCGTCTGCAGTCCACCCTCACTTACAGAAAAATATTGAACTATCACAGGAAAAATTTTCTGATGCCCATGGTTGCTAGCATCAGTAGATATTAAAAGTATTTTGCACTGTTTACAGCAGCTATTACCTGTTTCTGGGAATGCGGAGCTATAACATTGTTGATAATTGCCTCACACTTTGTTCTTCCACACGAAACATTGTCTGCAATCTTAAAATCAGGAATTTTTTTTTTTTTTGTTTAGTTGAACACTGCAGTCATTAGAACGATAGCTTTGGTGGTGTTTAACAACATGGAATGACAGGGTTCCTTCTGCTGCAGCTACGTTTTTCTATTCCCGTGTATTTGAAGATACAAAATATCTCGTCTTTTTTGCGAGGAACCTGCCGATCGAAGATTCTTCCTGTGTTTCTCTGATTCCACATGATGCTTGAGATCTGCAGCACCACCATGAGACACGGATACAGCACAGTTACATACGCTACATTTTGCTGAACAGTCATTGTCTGTAGCAGTGAAGCAAGGAAATTTCCTCTGAAGATCTTCCCAAAACGTTGATTTTCGTTTCGGCATCGCCACGACGTGCTAGCACTTCACGAAACTGATACTGAGTGCTGACAACAATGGCAAGCAAAAGCAAAGAAAATAAATGCAACAATTGTTTAAGCTGCACATTATCAGAGGGTACCAACGTACGGAATGTCAGTTTCAATTGATAGTTTATAAAATCGACACTCAGAAAATATTTTAACCACTTTGTAAATGTATGAAAATAATCATTGAAAATCGGGACAAATTGCTTGCTTAAAAAAAAAAAAGTCGGGACAAATTTTTGAGCCTCAAAAAACGGGACAATCCCGATTAATCGGGACGTATGGTCACCCTATTGTAGAGGTCTCCTAATCAACAATGGGCCGGCTGGAGTGGCCAAAAGGTTCTAGGCGCTACAGTCTGGAACCGCGCGACCGCTTCGATCGCAGGTTCGAAACCTGTCTCGGGCATGGATGTGTGTAATGTCCTTAGGTTAGTTAGGTTTAAGTAGTTCTAAGTTCAAGGGGACTGATGACCTCAGAAGTTAAGTCCCATAGCGCTCAGAGCCATTTGAACCATAACTAACAATGTCATACGGTTCTTTCTTTTCCCTTTTCCTGCCCAGCAGTCGTTTGCTCATCGCATTCTTTCCCGTGTGCATTTCACAGGCAAGCAGACAGATGCTCACTGATAAATCTTCTCCAACACAATCTAACACCATGTCCTCGAATTCTATTGAGCAAATAATTCTTGGTCAACTCTTTGTGGCTTCAGTCACCCAGTTTCTCGTATGTTTCTATCCGTGGCGACGAATTTCTTTCTATTAGAATGACGCATATTGCGAAAATATTCTCAGTATGTTCGTTAGACTTTCCACGCACTACATCCGGCTGCACTATAAACGCATGCCTCTGTGTTTTTGTAATGAACAATGCTTCATCGTCAACAGCTAGTCAGCGAATATTAAACGGTAGTAAAGTTCAACATGGACATATCGCAGACAACTGTATATTGGTTTTCGAGATAGCGTTGCCATTCGTCGGTGCAGCAAGTATTTGTTGTTATAAAACATAAACGCTTTACAAAGATGTCCCTCATATGTACTGCTTACTCAAGACCTAGAACCACTTGAAGAATTCAGTTTCTTCTAATGGTTCCTGATCTCAAAATGCTCAGACCGTGACCATCTACGACTGTATAATTCTTACCCTAAAGATTTGAGATAACCGTGCACATTTAATTATTCCACAACTGACTTTATTAAGCGTTTTTATCGAACTACCCTTAGCTCCATTATATTCCGTTTTCATCATAATATAGACATTTAATAAAGCTTACGAATTTATAAGCTTGTGATGTCACTCCCCGTCTCGCTGTTCCGAAGCTGCCCAGGAAACGACGTCTGGCGCAAGCCACGTGCTCCACGCGAAATGTGGCGTTGACGTTTTAAGTTCACTACACCGAGTAATTACGCCTCCATCGCTGGAGCAACAGTAATCGCCGGATCCGGACAAAATTGAAATTAAAGTTTTCTGAGTATCGTACCGCGTCATCAGGTCAAAAAATTACTGTGGGAGAAACCAACGTTTAGGCCCTTGTACCAGTGGCCGAAACGTTGGTTTCTCCAGCATAGCTTTTTACATTATGACGCGGAACGATTCTCAGAAACTCTAATGGCAACTAATTCTGGCCGCAGAAGCGTACGTAATTATATTAGTAGCCGGTTGAAATTGTTGCACTCCTCTATTTGTGATGCAGTTTTCGTTTAGGATCTTCGGAGTAGACCCGCGAGGCAAGATTAAACTGTCAGAATTTGGACGCCTGTAGCAATCTCATTGCACACTGACAGACTTCTGATTCGACCACTGGACTGAGAACCAACGCCACAAAGAGTCTCCAGGTGAACCCGAAACTGGTTCCTCCCATCGTCTTTCTGGAACCTAGAAAAAATCTCAGGGTAAGAATTCTAAATGACAGGAGTCAAACAGGGGCATAAAATCAGATACTTCAGCCCAAAGCTGTCGCCAAACAATCACGCGCGCTTAACGTGGGATCACAAGTGCCTAACGGCCAATTTTACACGATATACAGCACTCCAAATTCACCAATGTGTTCTTTTAAAGTGATAGCTGATGTTTTTCCAGTGAAGTTATCAGCTTGTGTGTATGTTTTGTTCCAATGGAGTAACCGAAATATCTTGGAGACATAAACATTTCTGATTTGGTTGGTTCATTGTCAACATAAATAGAGGCTATGGCCCTGCATAAAACTACACACAAATTTACTTCTCCGTACGAGGGACGGACATTGTCAGTGATAAGACATTGTGACGCACTTTAAAATAAGGCTCACGCAATTGCCAGCATGTCATCGTCGAAAATGCCCCCCAGAGGCGGGGACGAATAGTTAGTGAATCAGTTAAGATGAGTACTAGAAATTCATAAACGAAGCCTTCGCTCATTGGCTTTTTGAAATGACAATCACCACCACAGCCCAGCTGTATATTAAGCATAGTCATGTTTCGAATAATATGTCTTTCCCTCCGTGGATTCTGTGAACAAACTCATCTATCTAATTATAGAGACCTGTAGATGGTGTGCCACTTGACGTTTTTAACTTTCTCAAAGTGTTGCCAACTATGCAAACTTCCGTAAGTGCCAAAACACATGCTAAACGAAAGCGGGGGCGAAACGCCTATGGCCGGCTGCTGTGACCGAGCGGCTCAAGGTGTTTCAGTCCGGAACCGCGCTGCTGCAACGGGCGCAGGTTCCAATCCTGCCTCGGGCATGGATGTGTATGATGTCCTTAAGGTTAGTTAGGTTTAAGTAGTTCTACGTCCAGGGGACTGATGACTTCAGATATTAAGTCCCATAGTGCTTGGAGCCATTTAAATCGAAACGCCTATCTTCATCTTGAAGTCTGACACTTACTCGACTTTCACATCCACCATAACACAGAACGCCCTTCACATTTCGCGTGTCCTTGTTTCGGCAATGTTGCAGCTGCATTTCTCAGGACGTAAACAGCTTTTATTGGAAGTGGGCACTATAGTTCAAATGTTCAAATGTGTGTGAATTCCTAAGGGACCAAACTGCTTAGGTCATCGGTCCCTAGACTTACACACTACTTAAACTAACTTACGCTAAGAACAACACACACACCCATGCCCGAGGGAGAACTCGAACCTCCGGCGGGAGGGGCCGCTACAGTATATTGTGTTTCCCTCTCTCTCATAAGATTCGCAATGTCAATTTTCAAAGTTTCATTTTGTTCTAAAATACCATTGGTCTGTTGTAGAGCAGACAGAGGGTATGTATGGGGAACAGTTAAGGCACTGCAATACATTGCGTTTCTCCTTCTCTCATAAGTTTTGCTATGACAGTTTTCAATGTTTCATTTTGTTCTAAAATACCACTGGTCTATTGCAGAGCTGACAGAGGGTATGTATGGGGAACTGTCAATGCATTAGAAAGCTGGCAGATAATTGGTAACTCGGTCGCAATTGACGAAATGTTTTTAAGGATATTATTTTCCTTCTAGTAGTTTCGGCAGTGTGGCATCAGTTAGGCTTGTGCATTTTGTTGAGAATCTCGCAGCAGTGCCCCGTGAAGTCGCTGCCCAGTGGTTACGTCCTTCATACGTGGTACGTCGCGCTGGTATGGCTGGCAACCAAGACGCCGGGTGGCTATAGGCGTTCTGTCTGTAGGAGATTTTGGGCTGCTTCAAGACTCTGTTCACCTCTCTTATTTTGCCTTTGCGGTAGCACAGCTGTCTAACCAAGAAGGTAGCTCGCAGATGCGATGGTGTTCCGCTAGTGCCACTCTGTTGTATTCTCGCAGTCGAACATTACATCCGTATTCTGCTCTGTAGTTGCTGACAAGCTTTCCAGTTTGGTCGATGTAGGTGGCACGTCATTCGCAATATAAACAGCTCACAAAAAGATTTTTCACCACTGCATATCTGGTAACAGGTTTGGCCACAGATACGAGGAAAGAAGGGAACAAGGGAATAAACCCTACGAAACTAAAAAAAAAGACTGTCAAGGTGCAAGTATGATTCGCACTCTGAGGGTTCCGTGCCAACTTCATTACTTTTACAGGCAGTACATCCATTTTGGGACTCGAGAATCTCGACGATTTTTGCCTGTTATTGACACTGGTACTGGCAAGATATGGGTCTCGAGAATTCCAAGACTTGCGAGAATGTTTTAATTTTAAATTTTATGTCGGATAACAAAACGACAAAAGAAACATTTTTTGTGTGGGATAATTACAAACGAACAATTTTGAGATATTATCCTTTACTTGAACTGTACTTGTGAAAAGATATTTTTATGTGATATAATATAAATTAAAATGATTAATGGAAAATCTCATTTAAAGATGTGAAACAAATACTAACAAAGAGATAGAGGGGCTGGCCAGTACTTAGCTCAGCTCAGTACAGCCGATAGGGAGGGTAGCAAGGATGGAGGCATCGTTGTCCATCCTTGCTACCCTCCCTGTTTACCTTTCCCTGTTGCTTGATAACCTGGGTTGTGAGTAACTGAATCCACTTTCCCTTCTTCCCTTTTTTCCCCCCTCTCCTCCCTGACGAAGGAACAAAGTTCCGAAAGCTAGGAACGAAAATTTTTTGTTCTGTTTTGTGTATCTATCGGCTGTACTTAGCCGGCCAGCCCCTCTACTGGCCAGCCCCTCTATCTCTTTGTTAATAATATAAATTAACAATTTTCGGATTTTTCGTTAGTTGTACTGTGATACATTGCTTCTTGCCAAATTTCGTGATTCCAGGTCAATGAAAAGTACCTCATAGGTTTTTATGGGTGCCTTTGCGAGTATCAGAATATGTGTCATGAATGGTCGTATGTCTTCATTGTTTTCACTTAGAAGCTTCAAGGTTTTACAGCGTCAAGGGAACGTAGGCCGTAGTATTTGGCCCAAATTTCGATATGTCTTCCCATTCTTGAGAAAAGGGTTTTTAACAGTGGGAAAAACAGACAACAAGTAATCCTATAATTACGATAGTCATCGCCCATCGACTTCAGACACAACTGGAATTGCTGATGTCGGTGAACTAGGTCTGTCTTAATGGTTTTCCGAGCGAAGACTGGGAAGGAGATTGGATGCAATGGAAATCTGGAGTTGTTTACCTCGGAAGATGTACGGCCCCAGCGGGCCAAACAACACAAAAACTCGATGGTAGTTGATTGGAAGCGTGTATTGTAAATGGTGCAAGGCGTCGACTGCACTGGCGGTCTAATGAGACATTTAATCTACAGTCAGTGGAGGATGTTCAAATGGCTCTGAGCACTATGGGACTTAACATCTATGGTCATCAGTCCCCTAGAACTTAGAACTACTTAAACCTAACTAACCTAAGGACAGCACACAACACCCAGCCATCACGAGGCAGAGAAAATCCCTGACCCCGCCGGGAATCGAACCCGGGAACCCGGGCGTGGGAAGCGAGAACGCTACCGCACGACCACGAGATGCGGGCTCAGTGGAGGATTTTCAAGTCGGAGGTGGTTCTGTGATGTTTTGGGTTGTTCTTCCTTCTATCTCTTCATGATGAGTATGTTGTCGACACTCGCGTCTTCCAAGATGACAACAGTCGTGTTCACATGGTGTGGCTAACACTTAGACACAATATCGCATCTAAACTGGCCCGATAGTGAGACTTTTTAAAACCGGTTGAGACGTAGCAGTCTTCGCTGTTGGTAACTACATGGGGATTAGTCATTAATAAGTGGCTTGAGCTGGGTAAGACATACCTGAAGAAACTGGAGGACCGTCTTCCTTGCCGAATAGGGTTTCTTACCAGGGTTGGAAGCGGTGTTATGGAGTATTAGCGTGATGCCTCCCTTAGATGACTATTTTTCTTACTGTAAGAAAAGCAGGAACCAATCACTTTTTTATGCATTTTCATTAGTACCAATACGTGTTTCGTGTTTTCGGCCATCTTCAATTGGCTCAATAAGTACAGGGTGGCCCAGTCAAAAATAGCCCCCTCCCCTTTGAATGTCAATGCAATATTTCGATTTCTGAAACAAGCACCTACAGCAATGGACGTTTTATATAGTAACCGATTGTTAACATTCTTCTGTCAGCATTTCAGTTTATTTCTTCAGTGAAGTTAGACGTTTCTCTTTGCTTCCTGTAAAAAATGACTTTCTCCATAGAAGAAAGAATTGATATTGTGGAAGAATATGTAAAAACAAGTTCGATTAAGGAAACTCGCGAAACTTTTGGGGTCAAGTATCCGGATATACGATTACCAGCAAAGAGATCAAATAAGAAACTGTATAAAAATTGGTACACCTACGGATCTGTGCAAGTTGTAAAACGACAAGAATTCCTCAGTTCGCACACCAAAAATAATTTGAGACATTAGCCGTAGAATTATTCAGGTACCAAAGAAGTCTACACGTAAATTGGCCCGTCAAGCGTATGTAAATAGGAGGAACTGCCAGCGGATATTGAAAAGTCCTAATTTGAAGCTATGTAATGTGACTGATGTGCAGCAATTACAGGAGGGTGACGGTCAGAAACGTGGCTTTTGAATAAGATCAACGATGGTTTGTTAGACTCTTTCCATTTCGTCACTCAGTTTCATCTTTACAGCCATGTGGATTCACAGAATACGAGGTACTGGACAACGGAGAACCCTCATATTGTGTGTCACTAACTACACCATGATGAAAAAATCGAAGTTTGGTGCGGTGTAACAGGAGCGCGCATCATTGGACCGATATTTTTTGACACCACCCTCAACATGGTTGCATACATGGATATTTTTAATACATTTTGTGCACAACTCATTGAAATGAAAGACAATACTGCTTCTTCCAGCAAGATACGGCAGCGTGCCATACGTCAACGGTATCCCTGAAACGAGTCCGTGATGTCCTCACTGAAGAACCAGCTGTCGGCAAACATTTATAGCCATCACGTTCGCCGGATCTAACAGCATGTTTTTTTTTTTCCTGTGGAGACACTTGAAGAGCAAGGTCTATAAAACAAATTCACACACAATACAGGGTCTGGAAGACAACCTCAGCCTGAAGTTGCCGCCATCGACATTCGATCTTTACGCCGGGTGTATCTGAATATGCTTATACGTGAACAGCTGTGCACTGACGTTGCAGGGGATTACTTTCAACGTCTTCAGTAAATATATTTTGCTCTGTAAATAAATGGCAAGTCCACTTTAGCTCTTCGTTTATGTGATTGCACTGCATTTCCTTTATACTTGCAAGGACAACTTTTATTTGCGCCACACTGTATTTAAATCTTCAATTAGCACATTGTTAAAAACTTAGAATGTAATGTGGATGCTCCAACTCCTCTATGCAAAATAAAAACTTCGTCTATCTACTTCACTTCGCGAGTTGTATATTTGCAATATACGAGGCGCGTTCAACGAGTAATGCAATATATTTTCCTGTAATTGCGTTGTTTCCGTTCTGGATTCTAATACATTATAATATTCTACACTATTTTGGCTAAAAACCGTGTTTTTCAACATAATCTCCGTTAAATGCGATGGCCTTAGACCACCTTACTGGGAGAGTCTGTATGCCCGCATGATACCACTGTACTTGTAGACATCTGAACCAACATTTTGCTGCATCAGTAACCTCCCCATCATTCACGCACTGCTTCCCACGGAGTGCGTCCTCCATTGTGCCAAACAGTTGGAACCGGAAAGTGCGAGATGCAGACTGTAGGGTGGAGGAGGGAGAACAGTCCACTGAAGTTTCGTGAGCTCCTCTGAGTGCACAGACTTAAGCGAGACCTTCCGTTGCCATGGAGGAGGAGAAGTTCGTTTACAATTTTTGTGACGACGAACAGGCTAATATCTTCAGTTTCTTGAGGGTAGCACAACACACGTCAGAGATGATCGCTGCTTCATGAGAAAGGCCATCAAACAGAATAACCATCTTAGAGTCCCAGATACCGTCACCATGACTTTACCGGCGGAGGGTGTGGCTTTCAGCTTCTTCTCCGGAGGAGAATGCATTGTCGTTGTTTCCCTTTCGAAGTGGTGATCCTGTGTTTCACCGACTGTGACGACGTTCGACAAAATATTGTCACAATCAGCCTCGTAACGCACAGGCATTCCCGCACAGATGGACCGTCATTCTTCACGGTCTTCTGCTAGGCGGCGAGGAACCCAGCTAGTGCAGAGACGTCCAGTTGTGCAGCGAGGTGTTTGATTATAATCCGTCGATCACCTCCAATGAGAGTGTCCGCAAGTTCCAAAATTGCAAGAGTCAGAGCTGTGTGTGGCTGGACGGCACACGGGAGATCAGTCAGGTATGCGCGACCTTGTCACGATGATGATAAACCCTTCGCCCAACGACCCACCGTGCTTTTGTTCACTGCCAGATCTCCGTAGATATTCTGCAGGCGCATATGAATGCCTCAGATGCTCTGGTTTCCAGCCAAAAGACACTCAATCACAGCTCTCTGCTTGGAACCCATCTCCGTTTCAGACGCTATTTTGAAAGGCTACTTACAGCACCGCCACCTACTGGAACTTCATGAAACTATAGGGGCTGACGCGGGAATATTCCACCATGTCCCACAACAAATTTCGCATTTTTTGAACCGAAACTGCCCGAGGCGAAAAATGTGTTCCATTGCTTATTGAACGCCCCTCGCACGTCTACAGTCAAACTTACAGTTTTTTTACGCAAACAAAATTGTTATTTTGCAAAGGGCAGGAGCAGAACCCCAATTTCAGTCGACGTTTTTAACGATGTGTTAATTGAAAATTTAAATATGTAGTACGGCAATTGAACGTGGACAAAAGCGCTAATTGCTTTTTTGGTATAAATAAAAATGCATAAAACGTGGCTGGTTCCTGTATTTCTTAAAGTAATATAATCCGCAGCCACGGAGATCAGCTACCGGAAAACGTATAAATTAATGTTAAGACTAATTTTTGTCTGGTGTCCTTACTTTAAAAAGCCATACATACGAAGTTATTCTTTAGATCAAGTTGAATTTCCCTCACAGTAATGTGTAACATGCACAATTTCATTGATATGACGCCTACTGTGTACCAGGCCAACAAATGTTTACCTTCAGCCCTCGTCACATGGAACGAGGCAGCTAACGTTGATGAGCACGCAGACGTGACATCCAACGTCAGGCAGACACGGCGCAGACGGCACACGAGACGATCTATTTAATGTGATTTTGTGCTCTCAGCACTCTCCAGCGGCAGTTGGCAGTTTTATTTGGGTCGTAAACAATACAATGGACGCGCATAACATTGCTACGTTAACTCTATTAAAACGCATATTTCTTCCCTCATCCATATGCTAGTCATGTTGTTCTGTCTGTGGTATACATGAATAGGAACTTCAATATCCATCAATATGTAAAAAAAAAAAAAAAAAAAAAAAAAGGAAAGATGCATGTCCAGTCAGTAAGGCCATCAGCTTATAAAAGTTCACCAAATCGAACAAACTTCCTCCTGACAGAGAATGCACTTACATTTACGTAACATCAGGTATTACGTAAATTATTTCGATTAATTTCTTGAGGAAGTCCAAAACGTTTTATAAAACGCGTAGGTGAAAAAACAGTTAGTTTCAGCAGGAATCGAACCCTCTTTCATACGAAACTCTGTTCCGTTACACGGCACCTCTTCTCACTATGCCACACTGTATCTTTCTTCTGAACGACAATGCATTTCATTTTATAGTCTCGTATAACGATTCGTTACCGAGACATTCAAAATGATGGTGCTTAGAAGCAGTACATATTCACGGAGTGTAAGGTATAACGCAAAACCTCTTCTACCGGGCACGACAAGTCCAGGGTGCGGCGCTTAAATCTGGACAAGTTTCAGTTTGAATTTTCCTCCTTATAGTAGTTCCACCGGAGATCACGATTGACGTTCTTCAAAGCCATAGGCATCTAGTAAACAGCCAAAACCTCAAAATGGGCGAAATGTTACGGACAAGTGTGGAGTAAAACCGAAGAGCGTGACTACCGAAAGTCATCGCGCTGGGCGTTCGACCACTGGAATAATTCGATTCTTCGGGTACCCAAGATAAACTTTTTACGATTTTGAGGCCAAGTATAATGCTTCGGAGGAGTCTGGGGAAGGTTCCCCTAACCCGGCGAGCAAACTTCATTCGAGGAGACGCGTCTCACGAACTGCGGCAGTTATCGAAAAGTCTCAGGCGCTGATTTGGAGGACCCGGGGCAATCGCCGAGGTAACTATTGTCAGCGACCGAACAATGCGTCGGATGACGGAGGAGGACCTTATACGAGCCATTTAGTGCAAAGCTGGCTATTGGATAGCGATGGCATGTTCTGCTCAAAGGAGTTCAAAAATGGTTGAAATGGCTCTGAGCACTATGGGACTTAACATCTGAGGTCATCAGTCCCCTAGAACTTAGAACTACTTAAATCTAACTAACCTAAGGACATCACACACATGCATGCGCGAGGCAGGATCGAAGCTGCGACAGCAGCAGCAGCGCGGTTCCAGACTGAAGCGCCTAGAACCTCTCGGCCAAAACGGTCAGCCATTGCGGCTTAAGGGGTTTACATCGAGTAACGTTGCTCTTGAAAGATACCACAACTTATAAGTAAAAGGATTTTCATTTTCATTTGTATTTTGTTTTAGTAAATTTGGTTTTAAAAAAGTTTCATTTGTCCGGATTTAAGCGCCGTACCCTGTACAATATGCCATATTGCTTTCTGTGAGCCTCATGTTTTCTGCTTGTTACATACGGAGCGTTCTTGCTTTCTGTTGGTTCTACTTTACGTGGCGCGTCACCGAAATATTGGAGAACTTATTTTGAGTTTCCCGTGACGAAGTGGCTCCTCAACGTGAAATAGCAGGAAGTGAGGTCGCAAAACGCGTAGAGCGCCGCGTCGACGTTAGCTCAGTCGTCCCGTGTGCCGTCGCCTTTAGGCTAGTGCGAGGCCTACGAGAAAGACAGGCCGCGGCGCTTACGTCACGAAGATAGTCCTTAACTCGCTCGCTCGCTCAGCTCAGCAGGCAAAATGCGTTTCTAAACCCGTTAACTCGCAGCTGGACGTGTAAATACTAACGAGAATGGCATCTTCCATTGGAATCTGCTATTATGAAGTCTTACTAATTAACAGTAATACAGTAAAATTTAATTTAAGATCAATACTCGGTATAAATGGTATAACCCGCCAGGGTAGCCGAGAGCGCTGATGCGCTGCTTCCTGGACTCGAGTAGGCGCGCCGGCCCCGAATCGAATCCGCCCGGCGGATTAACGACGAGGGCCGATATGCCGGCCAGCCTGGATGTGGTTTTTAGACGGTTTTCCACATCCCGCTAGGTGAATAGGGCGTTGGTCCCCAAGTTCCGCCTCAGTTAGACGACTCACAGAACATTTGAAAATGTTCACACTATTTCACGTCTTACACTAGACGCAGACAGCTGTGGTACACTACTTCCGTCCCGGGGGGTACGGGGTGTCGGCAGGAAGGGCATCCGGCCACCCTCTGCAGTTAACACTGCCAAATCCGTAATAACAAAGCCGACCCAGCGTTGGAGCGGGACAAAGGCCCCGAGAATGAAAGAAAGAAAAGCTCGATATGACTGCTATAACGACTTGTTTATAGCATTTAGTCTCTTCTGATTAACAGTACTCATTACATGCTGGAAGTGGTGCCTTATGCAACTGATATTTTAGCATGATTTTATTTTATTGTACGCCAGTACAGCCGTGTCAAATTATAAGTAGGCCCATGCACTTCCCATCATTATAGGACTAATAACAGTAAGAGTCCATAATAGCGGATTCCAGTAGAAGATTCAGTTTTTGTTCGTACGCACACCCCTAGTTACGAGTTGACAGGTGTAGAAACGTAGTTAGTCTGCTGATTTCAGCGAGCGAGCGCAGGACTGCCTTCCTGACGTACGCTCCGCGGCCTCTCTATCTCGTAGGCTTCGGGCCTAGTGCGAGTGACGCGCTACAAGCGCGTGCAGCTGATCCGGCTGGAGGCGGCGATCCACCTGCACGACGGGCAAGCTCGGCCCTCAGCGCCAGGGGAAGCGGCGGCGGCGGCGGCCGCTCCGACCGAGGCTCGGAATATTAATTGGCCAGCGGGCTACCGTTAGTGCCGCCGCCGCCAGCAACGGGCGGGCTTTCCGGGCTACATATATGTCATACGCCAGCCAGCAGCTGTCCCACTGCCGGCGCGTCCTCTCGGCCAGGGCTCAGAAAGCGGAAACTCCCGTTACAGCTCGATTATGCGACTGCCCAACAATTGCCGGTGGAAACTCATCCGTTGAATGTCTGCGCGTACTCGTACGGAGCGATTTAAAGTGGAACGGTCACATAAAACTAACTGCAGAAAAATAGATATCAGACTACGATTCATTGGAAGAGCCTTACTGCGTAGGATTCTTAGAAGAAATAGAGAAGATAAAGGAGAACGATGGTTTCCATTAAACGTTTGTTTAGTAAGCGAGAAAGGCTCACGGAGATTCTCATATCAAGTCCACTGGCAAACTCTACAAGTTAGGAGTTGCGCATCAGGCTGTCGTTTATCGTACGTCCTTAGAAGAGTCATCCACCATGCACACTATCTGATCAAAAGTATACGGACACCTCTAGGTAATGCGGAATTGACCCCTAGACGTCAAGAGAAGTAGACCTGCCAGTTTAAAAGGAAGAGGGGGGAGGGGGGGGGATCATTGTGTTGTCAAAAGAGAAGGGTCGACTGTTGGTAATGATACTGTGAAGCAGTTCATGAGACCCAGAAAATATTAGATTCAGGCTCCCAGGTAGATGCCATTTTCCTTGACTTCCGGTAGGCGTTCGATACAGTTCCGCACTGTCGCCTGATAAACAAAGTAAGAGCCTACGGAATATCAGACCAGCTGTGTGGCTGGATTGAAGAGTTTTTAGCAAACATAACACAGCATGTTGTTCTCAATGGAGAGACGTCTACAGATGTTAAAGTATCCTCTGTCGTGCCACAGGGGAGTGTTATGGGACCATTGCTTTTCACAATATATATAAATGACCTAGTAGATAGTGTTGGAAGTTCCATGCGGCTTTTCGCCGATGATGCTGTAGTATACAGAGAAGTCGCAGCATCAGAAAATTGCAGCGAAATATAGGAAGATCTGCAGCGGCTAGGCACTTGTGGCAGGAAGTGGCAACTGACCCTTAACCTAGACAAATGTAACATATTGCGAATACATAGAAAGGAGGATCCTTTATTGTATGATTATATGATAGCGGAACAAACACTGGTAGCAGTTACTTCTGTAAAATATCTGGGAGTATGCGTACGGAACGATTTGAAGTGGAATGATCATATAAAATTAATTGTTGGTAAGGCGGGTACCAGGTTGAGATTCATTGGGAGAGTCCTTAGAAAATGTAGTCCATCAACAAAGGAGGTTTCTTACAAAACACTCGTTCGACCTATACTTGAGTATTGCTCATCAGTGTGGGATCCGTACCAGATCGGGTTGACGGAGGAGATAGAGAAGATCCAAAGAAGAGCGGCGCGTTTCGTCACAGGGTTATTTGGTAAGCGTGATAGCGTTACGGAGATGTTTAGCAAACTCAAGTGGCAGACTCTGAAAGAGAGGCGCTCTGCATCGCGGTGTAACTTGCTGCCCAGGTTTCGAGAGGATGCGCTTCTGGATGAGGTATCGAATATATTGCTTCCCCTACTTATACCTCCCGAGGAGATCACGAATGTAAAATTAGAGAGATTCGAGCGCGCACGGAGGCTTTCCGACAGTCGTTCTTCCCGCGAACCATACGCGATTGGAACAGGAAAGGGAGGTAATGACAGTGGCACGTAAAGTGCCCTCTGCCACACACCGTTGGGTGGCTTGTAGATGTAGATGTAGAAATGTGAAAGAACAACCACAGCTAAACCAACATCAGGCAGACCTCATGTCGTGACGGACAGGGACCATCAAGCATTGCCGAGAGTGCTTGTATAAAACTGCATGAAATTAGTGAGTTCTAAAGTACTACCAAGAGTCCAGATAGCAGAATACTTGTGCATTGGGAGTTAAAAAGAATGGGCAACAATAGTCGAGCAGCTCCTCGTAAGTCACACTTCAATATAGTCACTGCTAAGGTGGACAGTGGGTGACTGAGAGCGAGTGATTTGGAGTGATGAATCACGCTATACTCTTCGACAACCAGATGGAATAGAGATATTCAGTCTTTCCACCTAAAGTGCAGCCACCGAACTTGTTTTCGATGCTATCACGTTGCGTACAGTGGTTGGTTGAAGGCGGATAGGTTAGTATAATTTCATAAAACTGGAAGTGTTACTGCACTATGTACCGATATGCAGAGTTCGTTTTCACCGTTTGGTACTGAATGCGGGTCGTAAATACCATAGTAATCGATCTCAGATTATCCACAGATTTAATTTTAACGCTTAAATCCACTTCAAGGGACAGAGCGCTGCTCTTCTATTGTATTCGTTCTATAAGATAAACATGTGAAAATTCCATGAAAGTCAGTACCTTTCATTTTTCTGTATTTTTATTGCTACAAAATTTTGTTACTGGGGCAACCTGTATACAAAAACGTAACAATACTTACCCATAAGAAATGATAACTCAGGAAACTAGTTTATCAACAGGAAAAGAAAACCGTGCATGAAGAGGTTTCTCCGTTGGAGAGGTGGAAGTAGCGTCATTGATCACGTTCGTTCGAAAGTGGACAAGTTGGCGTATTTTTCCGTATCATCTTTGCATCAGGTTCATAATCAGATGTGGGAGGAAAATAATAATAACTGGAGAGAAAATTTTATCCAGTAGGCGATAAGTAGGCTATGTACTGGCTCTTCTCTTTCATGATAGTGAAGAGTGTAAACACGAGACTATAGTCTGAAAGTAAAAATCGCGGTCATTCACACCAAAACTGCTACGTAAACAACCACTATGCGTGATTGTAGGAGCGAAGGACGTTGTAAAAAGTGTAATGAATGCAAGAGTATAAGACACGGTGTGTTACATAACTTGCATAACTTGCACAACTTGTGTTCGGTGAAGGCCCGTTACCTACCTTCATGTGCAGTTCCAACGCTGAAGTGCGGAAGACGTGGTGTCACGTTGTGACGGTGTTTTGCGTGTTTAGGGTCTGTTCCTCTTATTCCGCTACAGAAAACGCTTAAAAAATGGTTCAAATGGCTCTGAGCACTATGGGACTGAACATCTGAGGTCATCAGCACCCTAGAACTTAGAACTACTTAAACCTAACTAAGCTAAGGACATCACACACATCCATGCCCGAGGCAGGATTCGAACCTGCGACCGTAGCGGTCGCGCGGTTCCAGACTGAAGCGCCTAGAACCGCTCGGCCACACCGGCCAGCAGGAAACGCTAAATACGGATGAATGCGAATGTATTTTGCACCACTGCGAACTGCGTACAGTAGTTTTGTCAGCGTGACAATATACCCTGTCATGAGGTATCATCTGTGCTGCAGTGACTCGTGGACAGTAAAATTCCTGAAATCGACTAGCCCGGCCAGAGTCTGAACTTTCTGAATGAGAGTGACTACTTCGCTCCAGACCCCAGCGTCCTACATCGTACCTTCCCTGGTTTCAACTCTTGAGGAAGGACGGCCTGCCATTCGTACACAGACATTCAGACACTTCACTGAAAGTGTCTCCAGCAAAGTTTAAGCCGTCGTAAAGGCGAAAGGTGAACATACTCCGTATTAATGTCTACTATTAACTTCCAGGACACGTTTGATCAGCTAATATATATTTCTTGTTAATATTTTGCTTTCGTTTTATACAATCACGAAACGCATCGAAACTTAAAAATGGTATCGGCCTACACTAGCGATCACCCGAATCATACAATAAAAGTGGGAAATGGTGAACACAACGACACTAATTATCTGTCATACATTCAGAGCATTACTTAGCGACCTTATCATCGTTTGCTGCTTCATTTGTTTATTTATTCACACGTCTAGTTCCGTAGGGCCAAATTGAGTAGCAAATCTCCAAGGTCATGAAACGTGTCAGTACATGAAATTACAATATAGAAGTAATAACAGATAAAACAAAATATTTATGAATCCAAAAAAAGTCAACCCATAAGCTTAAGTAATCTTAATCAACAATGTAACATAAGAATCAGCTTAATTTTTCAAGTAACTCCTCAACAGAATAGAATAAGTGAGCCATGAGGACATTCTTCAATTTCGATTTGAAAGCGCGTGGATTACTGCTACATTTTTTTAATTCTTGTGGTAGCTTATTGAAAATGGATGCAGCAGTACACTGCACACCTTTCTGCACAAGAGTTAAGGAAGTGCTATCCAAATGCATATTGGATTTCTGCCGAGTATTAACTGAGTGAAAGCTCCTAATTCTTGGGAATAAGCTGATATTGTTGACAAGAAACGACAGTGAAGAATATATATATTGAGAGGCCAATGTCAAAATACCCAGATTAGCGAACAGGGGCCACTTTTACGGTTCTGAAGATATCCACTGTAGACTGTCACTGGTTAACGTTTCCAGTCTTTTGTGATTATGTAAAACGAAAATAAATTGATAAAAATGCAGTCAACCAACATTCTCTGACCATCAACATTGGTTCAAAAAGCTCTGAGCACTATGGGACTCAACATCTTAGGTCGTAAGTCCCCTAGAACTTAGAACTACTTAAACCTAACTAACCTAAGGACATCACACACACCCATGCCCGAGGCAGGATTCGAACCTGCGACCGTAGCAGTCCCGCGGTTCCGGACTGCAGCGCCAGAACCGCACGGCCACCGCGGCCGGCACCACCAACATTCCTTCCTCCTATATATATATATATATATATATATATATATATATATATATATATATATATATATATATATATATATATATATATATATATATGCGACTGGATAAAGTGAAGGGGAAAGTCACAGTGGTACACAATGTTCCCTCCGCCCCATACCTAGTGTAGCTTCTGGAATACAGAGGTATATGTAAATGTGCCGTATAGGTAACATTATAGTGTATAAACTCCACTAAGTATTTGTATGTAGTATGTAGTATGATTCTTCAGTCTTAGCGCGAGTGTCTAATAGGCCCTCGAAGGAAAACATAAATCGTCGTAGGAGACAGAAAAACTATATTTCAAATATAAGGATCTCGGCCGGACACGGACTTCGTTCTTTCAATATCCTGATAAATGTTGGATAACAAGCGTAAGTCAAAGTCATATCAGCAAGGATTGTCATTGTCTGTGCTGTTTTCTGAAGTAGTCCGCTTGTAAGTTCCGTTTACGAATAATAAAGCATCTGATATTTTTCTATTGTTTCGCACAGCTTACCGTCAATAAGAAGATTAAAATTAGTGAACTTTATTAAGGAATATGCTTCTTGGTTATCAACAAATAAGAAGTGAGCGACTGATTTGGAACGTGGCCATACTTCTCTTGAAGTAAGCGCATGTCAAGGAGTTTCCAAAATTGCAACCACAAATGAACACACTGAGGAGATGGACATATTGAAGTAGACGATTGGCTGTTAAGGTTTATGAAATCGCTGTCGCCATACCAATTTCGAAAGAAATGTTGGTACGTGCTTTGACCAAGATTTGTGCCGCAATCGTTAATTAATGACCAGAATGAGAAGCGAAAATAAATTTCTCAACATTAATTGGCCTTTTAAAATAGAATCCACAAGATTTTGTGCGCCGTTTTGTTATTTTGTGTACGATGTTAGTCCCCCCCCACTGCATGCCAGATATCAAACAGCAACCAATAAGGGTGAAGTCTGTTTTATCTGCTGTAAAATTAATAAGCACCCAGTAATATGAAAAATTACGTGTCTTTGTCATGGATTCCGAAAAAAAATAAAAATATTTTGCCGAGATAATAAATCCGTCCACAAAGATGCTTTGGCAGTGGGACTGATAAGTAGAATTGATCGAACATCCACCGTAATTGCAAAACTCGGCACTATCTGCCTTTCGCCAGTATCCACAATTAAAGAAATTTTGAGACTAGTGAACCTACTGAGCCAAGGGAAGGGGATGTGTAAATTGAAGCTGAGACTGATTTGCAGACTTTGCGCTTCAGTAATTGAACCTACTTTCGGAAAACGATGCAGAAGTTCAGTGACCTAAAGGGTAAACTACATCGATTGACAACTGCATTCTTGGCGTTAACAAAAACACTTTCGTTCACTGCAGCCGATAATGTCTCTCCTTGCCGTCGTATTACTCTTCGCCAAAAAATATCTTGTCACAAGTTGTGCAATTTGCCATCACCATGGGCACTGTAATCCTCTATACATATGCAACACGCCGTGTCTTATACTCTTGCATTCATTACACTTTTTACAACGTCCTTCGCTCCTACAATCACACATAGTGGTTGTTTACGTAGCAGTTTTGGTGTGAATGGCCGCGATTTTCACTTTCAGACTATAGTCTCGTGTTTACACTCTTCACTATCATGAAAGAGAAGAGCCAGTACATAGCCGACTTATGGACTACTTGATAAACTTTTCTCTCCAGTTATTATTATTTTCCTCCCACATTTGATTGTGAATTTGATGCAAAGATGCTACAGGGAAATACGCCAACTTGTCCACTTTCGAACGAACGTGATCAATGACGCTACCTCTGCCTCTCCAACGGAGAAACCTCTTCATGCATGGTTTTCTTTTCCTGTTGATAAACCAATTTCCTGAGTTATCATTTGCTATGGGTAAGTATTGTTACGTTTTGTATACAGGTTGCCCCATTAATAAAATTTTGTGGTAACAAAAATACAGAAAAATAAAAGATACTGACTTTCATGAACTTTTCACTTGTTTAACTTATAGAACGAATATAACAGAACAGCAGCCCTCTATCTCTTGAAGTGGATTTAGCCTTGAACCTATCTATTTAAGAGTTAAAATTAAACCTGTGGATAATCTGAGATCGACTACTATGGTATTTGCGACCCGCATTCAGTACCAAACGGTGAAAACGAACTCTGCATATCGGTACATAGTGCAGTAACACTTCCAGTTTTATGAAATTAAAGTAAAAAGAGATGCTTCATTGATAGTTTTTTTTTTTTTTTTTTTTTTTTTTTTTTTTTTTTTTTTTTTGCGGGAATCGTTGGCATGCCATAACCACAGAAAGACATCCAATGTATTAATGTTGTGTAAGCCTAGAAGCCTAGGAATTGGTCCACCAGTACCTTTCTGCTAACTATGGTCATACACATTAAGGCGCTTTCGAGCACACGCAATGAAACGTACAGGATCACCATCGCGCATGAAAGAAATATCTCGGTGGACTGTTAATGGTCTGGAACCGCAAAACCGCTACGGTCGCAGGTTCGAATCCTGCCTCGGGCATGGATGTTTGTGATGTCCTTAGGTTAGGTTTAACTAGTTCTAAGTTCTAGGGGACTAATGACCTCAGCAGTTGAGTCCCATAGTGCTCAGAGCCATTTGAACCATTTGACTGTTAATGGTACGTCATTCAGTTAATGAGTTGGCGAACGTACAGGAAGCAATCCCAACATACAAGCAAATGAATAATATCCATGGATGTCTGTTTTATAACCAAGAAACTAAATTTTTCCGAATCCATGTTGCGCTCTTTAGTTTTATATTACTAATCCGATTCAAGAAAATTATCCATTAATTTCGGTATTCCTTGCAAACGTTCACGTTACTTCGTTGTAAAAAAAACAGAAACCTCTCCATCACGAAACCTATTAACTAATCCAAGCAACAGAATGCAGATTGCAAACTCACTACTTTTTTGTAAATGTTTACTGAAGTTTTTCAGTGAACTCTCGTATTTCTAACTTTTGGTGACGTCACAAAAACCCTTATTCTGTTCATTATCTACTTATATGTAAATGAACTATAGCAGTCATGTAATCAGAGGTCGATTCTATCACCACAGTATTTCCTTTCGTTATAACTGTCAACCAGCAGAGCTGAACAGTTATCGGGAGGCCCACTGTTTAACGTAGAACACGAAACGCGATGTGACTGGGGATTTAGCTTAGGCAACGCTGTGTCAATAATGAAAACCTGGTTTAAGTGCCAGAAAGACAGCCTGAAGCCAATCGCCAGCTTCCTAATTTTGATATATTGATCTATCACTTAACCATTTCATTATTCGGCTAGAAATTTATTTTCACAAGAAGAATTGTATGACAACAGACATAACTTTAGATTTATTGCTGTGAAGTTCATTAAATCATTTAGATTGCTAATTTGGGCTGACGCTTCTCTTGCAATGCGTGGAGCTATGGATATAGTGTGTACGATCACTGGAAACTTGAAAAAATGTAGAATCAATAAATTATATTGGAATAGTTTTTAAAGTGTCGCTTATGAGTAGGTGCCTTGAAATCACAGGAGGTCATCTTCGAGTGTTCACTTCCGTTTCAGCACACGAGAGTGCATTAGTTACGTTCATAAGTTAATCACTGGGTCGCCACGACAATAGTAGGACTGTATTTGAATTAAGTATTACCTAACTGCATTCTCGAAAACTAATTAAATGTTCGATCCGTCCAGAAAATACCCAGAATAAGTAATTTACATTAACGAAGATTCAATAAAATTCCTCTTCTACGTTTACTGTTACGGTATATGACTCTATGTAGCAGATGCTCACTCAAAAGAATTCGATCAAGAATAAATAGCTGTACACGAATCAGCAACAAGTGTCAGTTACGTTAATTCGATGTCCTCAGTCCGCCCGTCCACTCACTGTAAGAAAAACTTAATGTGTTATTTAAAAATTTTCGCAACGAACAGAACAGTCACATATTCAGCCGCGCCGATTATCTCTACGGTAACGCAACAAGCTATGTGGCCACACACCGCATGAAGCTTCAGAATCAATGAGGGAGTTACATGCAACGTAAAGGTCTTTTGCTAGAATTAAACACATTAAACCAAAACGTCACATTTCTACAGAGAACCATGCGAGATTTCAGTAACTGTACCAGTTACTGGCCTGCTTCAGGGGATCCATGACTACGAGGGCAGCAGTTTAAGTGACAATGACTAAATAAAAATTAATGTACTTAGGAAGTTGAGAAGATGTCATTTATAGACCCTACGGTGAAATCTTGGTATTTGCTTCATACAGTCGACAACGACGTGACTTCTGCTTATAGAAATACAAAAATAGTTGTAATCAGGCTTTCGTTTTCGATGCACATTTTATCACTACGGTGCAGCTGTATTCTTGGGTGAATGTTCCGAACGAATGCGTATCCTGTTTACAGCCGCAAGTAGATATAACGGAGCACCGAGCGCTATGTTGATCTCTGCCCATGGTGAAAGGTGTCAGGATTTATTTGCCTGCAAAAGAAGCGAAAAGTTTTAGATGCTTTTCGAAACGCCAGTGACATAAGGAAATAATTAGATGAAATTCGTGTCATAGTTTAGCGAGCTTCACCCATTATTAAGTTCACGTCTGAAGAGTAGGCACTACCCACAATTGTTCCTCGGAAGTACAAAGCGTGTGCATAAACCAGTACTGGCTTAATTCGACACATATGTGTCACAGAAACATGGGGTAAAACACCAGTACAAGTTCCAACGAGTCACTGTCGGGCTGTGAGTGGTCTGACTTCCCTCCTGCCATTTACTCTTGAGCACTCTTCGAATTTTTGGGATCCTCTTTATATCGAGTTAAAGAGAGTTTTAAAGAATACATCTGGAAACTCCCATGGAGCTCGCCCAAAGAAAAGTCACATTTACTCGGAAAAGACTGTGACGAAAGTTACGAAACTAGTACTTGGTAGAATGAACGAGTTGTGACCGAAGGGACGTAACAAGGATTACGGCGCGGACAGAGGTTTATCGATGTCATTTTTTTCCACTTCCGTTCGCAAATTGAACTATAGCGGCGTGATTAAAACTGCTGCGAAATGTTCTCCATCACGCACAGTACTGAGTTTAGATGAAAATATGGGACGCTGAAGGCTAATGTGCACGAGGAGTTCATTAGGAGAGGGCGAAGGTTAGTACCTGTTCTGTGTACGAGAGGAAACGATATTTTTATCCTCTAGAGCTATGTCATAAAACCTACTGTGTATTCTTCTCTAACGCAGGCCGATTCTGTAACCCTTCACCAAACACCTCAAACTATTGCGTGCAGATTGTTTCATCCATACGCTTATGAAGAAAACTTAATATTAAATATCCATGATCGTAGACAATAATGCACAGCCTTATACAAAAAAACTAAGAATTTGTCGACTATAGATGGGAAAAAGCATAGCTGGGTAGTAAACAAATGAAGTAAAACATCTACAGTATAACTAACGTTACACTTCTTTCTTCACCAGATATAATATCTTTACAATAATTTGTCCTACCACATTTTTCAGTTCACACCGTTCACTGATGTGTTGCGGAGTAAGATTTGGTACGTTTTAGCCAGTAAAGGACATTATGACAGTTAAGATAACGTTCCTCATTCAGCTCCGACACTGCGTATTTAGTAAACCACACAGTTAGATAGTTTCATATGCTAGGTAGTATATTTTGTTACACTGTTGCTAATAACGTAGTTGACCTACTCTGTTGCACTACTGTTAAATAACCTACTTCTATGACCCCTCAGCCGCGTACGTAACGATATGTAACGCCTGCAATGGTAGACAAGCCCGTATTACACAGCAGAGCTACTGGTTGGCTACGAAACGCTAAGCTTGCTCAAATCCCTAACCCACTTCAGCCTTTTAGCTTGCCTTCCTGTGCGACATGAACAGTTAATCACTCATCAAATGCTGAGCGGAATTAGTATAGCACAGTTGACGAATGGCAAGTGACCAGGTTCGAGTTACACACTTTAGATCTATCACTAACACTCAGAGCACTAATTGCTAAGCTAAAGACCATGAACTTCATCTAAAAAGTAAGTACAGCAAAGATTTTGAAGCTGAATTAGATAAAATTGTGATGACATTATTTATTTGTTCATACTTTCGCCAATAAGAGCTACATACCTAGAGCCTATATCCTAGAGATTATAGTGTTTTGCTGAGGATAACACGGAGCTCTTGTAAGTTGAATGTGAGTAAACACTAACTGAATTTTCCTTCGGTACTTGGCAGAACATGATAATATTAAATAGGTAACGCTTTCCTAATAACTTGCAAAACATTATTTATTTGGTGATAAATAAGAATTTTTCGCAGCCAAGATCGCGTGTTGAAATATTTTTATTTTCTCAATGACCGGTTTCGACAGGTCTACCTGTCACCTTCGGTTCTTCTGGAAATAATATTTCTGTACATGAATCGTGCATCCATGACAAGAGCGCACTCTATTTAAAACATAGGAGTGTGCTCTCGTTATGGTCGTACAATTCATGCACAGTAATAACATTTCCATAAGATCCGAAGGTGATGGCTAGACCTATCTAAACCGGTCACCGAGGATACAAAAATATTTCAAGTTTCGATCCTGGTTGCAAAAATTCTTATTTGTCACTAAAGATGAGATCGCCCTCGGCAACATGTGCAACTTAAATAATTTTTTTGGTCACGAACCGGGTTCTGACTTGTTAGGCCGAATCTGTTTTTTACTTTTACTTTTAAGTAATTCTTTTCTGCTCAAAAACAAATGCATACATTGTCAAAACAGAGAGAGATTACACAAAACATTACGAGATACGTATTTTTCACTCTCAGCAAGAACCATATAGCACTTCACGCCTGTCAGTGCTGTAGTACAACAGTCGTTGTCCTCCATCCCCTTGTAAGTCAGGGATTAGAGGATGGAAGAGCAGTTCAGTTTTAGCTCGCGTAAAATGGGCTTACTCAACTCGAAGTACTCGCCCAAAAGAAGAGCTCCTAGGAAGATTGTGCAAGCCTGATGATGGCATCGACGGTACGTACAACCGAGAGGAGTTGCTAGGCTACAGCGGCCGCTCACCAGAGATGAAGCTGTCAGCGATGCCCTGCGCACGGACGGCGGGCAGCCCGGCGGCGATCGCGAGCGCAGCAAGCAGCAGCGGCGACCTCATGGCTCGTAACCTCTGCTGTCCCGTCCCGTCCTGTCCGCCTGACAGCTGGGCGCACACTGCCCGCCGGACCACAACTGTGCCGCGGCGGCGCTCGCCAGTTGCAGCCAACGACCGCGTGAGGCGCCACTGGCGAGCTAGTCACGCATAAGCTGTACGTTTACGCCAAGTGGCAAAAATCATGGGATAGCGATATGCACATCTACAGACGGCGGTAGTGTCGTGTACCTGGCAGAAAATCGAAAGAGATTCTGGTCGTATGTGAAGTATGTTAGCGGTAAGAACCAATCAACGCCTTGAAACTTCCTGGCAGATTAAAACTATGTGCCCGACCGAGACTCGAACTCAGGACCTTTGCCTTTCGCGGGCAAGTGCTCTACCAACTGAGCTACCGAAGCACGGCTCACGCCCGGTACTCACAGCTGTACTTCTGCCAGTACCTCGTTTGGCAGGTAGGAGACGAGGTATTGGCAGAAGTAAAGCTGTGAGTACCGGGCGTGAGTCGTGCTTCGGTAGCTCAGTTGATAGAGCACTTGCCCGCGAAAGGCAAAGGTCCCGAGTTCGAGTCTCGGTCGGGCACACAGTTTTAACCTGCCAGGAAGCTTCATATCAGCGCACACTCCGCTGCAGAGTGAAAATCTCATTCTGGAATCAACGCCTTCTCTGCACGATAGCAATGGAGATACTATCGAAGACGTTGCTGCCAAAGCAGAGTTACTAACACAGTCTTCCGAAATGCCTTCACAAAAGAAGACGAAGAAAATATTCCAGAATTCGAATCGAGAACAGCTGCCAACATGATTAACGTATAAGTAAATATCCTCGGAGAAGTGAAGCAGCTTAAACCACTTAATAGAAGCAAGTCTTCTGGTCCAGACTGTATACCAATTAGGTTCCTTTCGGAGTATGCTGATGCATTAGCTCCATACTTAACAATCATATACAACCGTTCACTCGACGAAAGATCCGTACCCAAAGACTGGAAAGTTGCACAAGTCACACCAATATTCAAGAAAGGTAGTATGAGTAACCCATAGAATTACAGGCCCATATCGTAAACGTCGATATGTAGCAGGATTTTGGAACATATATCGTGTTCGAACATTATGAATTACCTCGAAGAAAACTGTCTATTGACACACAATCGACATGGGTTTAGAAAACATCGTTCATATGAAACACAACTAGCTCTTTATTCACATGAAGTGTTGAGTGCTATTGACAAGGGCATTCAGATCGATTCCGTATTTCTGGATTTCCGGAAGGCTTTTGACACTGTACCACACAAGCGGCTCGTATTGAAATTACGTGCTTATGGAATATCGTCTCAGTTATGTGACTGGATTTGTGATTTCCGGTCAGAGAGTTCACAGTTCGTAGAAACTGACGGAAAGTCATCGAGTAAATCAGAAGTGATTCCAGGCGTTCCCCAAGGTAGTGTTATAGGCCCTTTGCTGTTCCTTATCTGTATAAACTATTTGGGAGACAATCTGAGCAGCCGTCTTCAGTTGTTTGCAGATGACGCTGTCGTTTATCGACTAATAAAGTCATCAGAAGACCAAAACAAACAGCAAAACGATTTAGAAAAAATATCTTAGTGGTGCGAAAAGTGGCAGTTGACCCTGAATAACGAAAAGTGTGAGGTCATCCACATGAGTGCTAAAAGGAACTCGTTAGACTTCGGTTACACGATAAATCAGTCTAATCTAAAAGCCGTAAATTCAACTAGATACCTAGGTATTACAATTACGAACAACTTAAATTGGAAGGAACACATAGAAAATGTTGTGGGGAAGGCTAACCACAGATTGCGTTTTATTGGCAGAACACTTAGAAAATGTAACAGATCTACTAAGGAGACTGCCTACACTACGCTTGTCCGTCCTCTTTTAGAATACTGCTGCGCGGTGTGGGATCCTTACCAGATAGGACTAACGGAGTACATCGAAAAGGTTCAAAGAAAGGCAGTACGTTTTGTATTATCGCGAAATATGGGAGAGAGTGTCACAGAAATGATACAGGATTTGGGCTGGAAATCGTTAAAAGAAAGGTGTTTTTCGTTGCGACGGAATCTTCTCACTAAATTCCAATCACCAACTTCCTCCTCCGAATGCGAAAATATTTTGTTGACACCGACCTACATATGGAGGAACGAGCACCACGATAAAATAAGGGAAATCAGAGCTCGTAATGAAAGATAGAGGTGTTCATTCTTTCCGAGCGCTATACGATATTGGAATAATAGAGAATTGTGAAGATGGTTCGATGAACCGTCTGCCAGGGCCGGCCGGAGTGGCCGAGCGATTCTAGGCGCTACAGTCTGGAAACGCGTGACCGCTACGGTCGCAGGTTCGAATCCCGCCTCGGGCATGGATGTGTGTGATGTCCTTAGGTTAGTTAGGTTTAAGTAGTTCTAAGTTCGAGGGGACTGATACCCACAGCAGTTAAGTCCCATAGTGCTCAGAGCCATTTGAACCTCTGCGAGGCACTTATATGTGATTTGCAGAGTATCCATGGAGACGTAGATTTAAAAGTGTGTAAGTAGAGGTTTTTTTATTGGTAACGCCACCTCTGTATGAAAATCACTGGCTGTGCTGTGTGCAGTCTGTGGCTGCTTTGCATTGTTGTAATACTCGCCATTGTAGTGTTAGGCAGCTGGCTGTGAACAGCGCGTAGCGTTGCGCAGTTGGAGGTGAGCCGCCAGCAGTGGTGGATGTGGAGAGAGAGAGATGGCGGAGTTTTGAAATTTGTCATGAACTGCTATATTTATATATGATGATATCAAGGTAAATACATTGTTTGTTCTCTATTAATATCTTTCATTTGCTAACTATCCCTATCAGTAGTTAGTGCCTTCCATAGTTTGAATCTTTTATTTAGCTGGCAGTAGTGGCGCTCGCTGTATTGCAGTAGCTTGAGCAGCGAAGATTTTTGTGAGGTAAGTGATTTGTGAAAGGTATAGTTTAATGTTAGTCAGGGCCATTCTTTTGTAGGGAATTTTGAAAGTCAGATTGCGTTGCGCTAACAAAATATTGTGTGTCAGTTTAAGCACAGTCATGTATAATTGTTCAAAGGGGACGTTTCAAGTGCAGTGCACTGGCAGAGCTGTCATATGTAGTCAGGTGATTCTTGTGAAAAGGTTTCCGACGTCATTACGGCCGCGCGACGGACATTAACAGACTCCGAACGCGCTCTATGGTAGTTGGAGCTAGATGCATGGGACATGCCGTTTCGGAAATCGCTAACGAGTTTAATATTCCGAGATCCACAGTATCAAGAGTGTGCTGAGAATACCAGATTTCAGGCATTACCTCGCACCACGGGCAACCTAGTGGCCGACGGCATTCACTTAACGACCGAAGAGCAGCGGCGTTGCGTAGACATGTCAGTGCTAACAGACAAGCAACACTGCGTGAAATTACCTCAGAAATCATTGTGGGATGTATGACGAACGTATCCGTTAGGATAGTGTGCGAAGTTTGGCGTTAATGGACAATGTGAGCAAACGCTCGACACGAGTTTCTTTGCTCACAGCACAACTTCGCCTGCATGACATCGCTGCAGCGCCTCTCATGGGATCGTGATCAAATAAGTTGGACCGTAGACGTCTGAAAACCGCGGCCTGGGCAGATAAGTCCCGATTTCAACTGGTAAGACCTGATGCTACTCGAGAATGGCGTAGGCACAACGAAGTCATGTATCGTAGTTGTCAACAAGGAATAGTGCAATCTGGTGGGGGCTCTGTAATGGTGTGGGCTATGTTTATATGGAATGGATTGGGTCCTCTCACCCAAATGGACCGATCATTGACTGGAAATGACTATGTTCGGCTACTTGGAAACCATTTGCAGGCATTCACGGAATTCATGATCCCAAACTTCGAAGGAATTTTTATGGGTGGCAATGTGCCGTGTCACTGGGCCACAATTTTGGCAACTTGTTTGAAGAATATTTTGGACAATTAGAGCGTGTGATTTGGCCACCCACATCGCCCGACATGAATCCCGTCGAACGTTTATGGGGCGTAATTGAGAGGTAAGTTCGTGCAAAACAATCTGCACCGGCAACACTATCACAATTATCGACTGCTATAGAGCCAGCATGAATCACTATTTCTGCAGGGGATTTCCACGACGTGTTCAGGTTGCTCCACTCCCCTGAGCAAAAGGAGGTCTGGCACGATATTAGGAGGTATTCCATAACTTTTGTCACCTCAGTGTGTATTTACGAATCTCTGTGGAGTATATAGCAGAGGAAACTTCACTGTCCCCGCACTTGAGATACATAGCATTCATTATTAGAGAGGTATCGAGCCTTTTAGCTTACCTGTACTGCTTATTTTTTCGAAAATCTTGAATCCGATTTTCAGATTATTACATCAAATTGAAAACTATGGCTATTTATTTTATCCCGTCTGTACGATTATGTTTGCTCAGCGCGTTGAAGTGAAAAACATTGTTTGCATTTACTTGTGCTTATCATAATTTCAGTTTCATTTGGAACACGGTTATTGCTTGAAGCTCTGTACTGATCAGTAGTTTTCTACATTGAAGATGCGTGTTTAAGTCACCTGAATGGGCAGTAGTCAAATATACCAAGAAAGCTAAATCTGCAATCCAGTTGGAATCGTCAAATTCTGGTACAGATTTGGATTTTGACATCATGAACGATTTTATTTAATCAATTATGCTATAAAATCTTTTTAAGAGCTGCCCTCGACAGAGACACCTTATTTCTGCAAAATACACGACACTGTCGTAATCAGCGTCCAAATTTCTGAGGAATTCCTGGAACTGACGATAATTCAATGCCATACGAAGCTGGTCCATGAGTTGTCGAATGAAGAAATTGAATTGAATTAAAGTTCATCTCTATGAACCGATCATCTGCTATGGTAGAAATTGCACATGAAAGTAAGAAGACTTCTTGAAAGCCCATTATAGAGACGTTCAGGATCAAACGTTGTTCTTATTGGTAGCATAGGTCATGATGTGAAATTAAAGCTGCTACAACAGAATTACGGTACTATTAGATAGGAGACATTGACATTAATTCAATCCACATGAATATTTGCAACCTATATCGGCTTGCGATGGTCAGAACTACGGTGAAAAAAGGTTCTTTATCACAACTGTACAGAAATAACATAGAATTTTCTTGTATTTCCATAAATTAATTTCATGATACGTCTCTAAGCCTCTAGTTTCACAGTTAAGACTGAAATAGACGTAAGATAACAGATGAGCACTTCTGACGAATTTGCCGGTTATCACAGTGGGTTCCTTTCTTAGACTTAGACTATTACCCCTGACTGCAAGTAGACATTAGTTAGTACCCCCGCCCTTCCCCCCCCCCCCCCCTCACTCCGTCTGTTGCCTTCTCCCACCCTTCCCCCACAGTGCTACAACTTCAGCAAGTAACTAAACTGCAGAATGAAAGACTTCTCTTCGAACGCTTTCATTTTTAAAATGAAAGATGAATGATATTTAGTTTGCCTGCGCTTGCGGCGCTCATTAGCGTGTGAGTGTGCGTTTTAGAATGAATGACGAAGGAATTCGTGGTTCATCGCAAGTGCTACTCGCAACTCCTTCTCAGATAACAAAGCTAACTGTCCACAGTAAGGATAGACACCCGTTACAAAACATACTTCCCCTGCATAACTCCTTTCCATTGCTGCACTTGCTTGACCTGCACACTGCAATCCCATTAAAAACCAATCAAGTTAAAATGTGTGCACTGTATTTACTGCTCGTAAATCATTTGATTGCTGCACTCCTTACTTCTGAACTGGCAGAAATTGGAAGACTTCAGGCTGTTAATGCTTTGTGTCTGACCACAGCCACTAAGTGTAATAATAATAATAATATTGTGTACAGAATTATAGTAGCCGTTACGCTGTGTCGTGCTGTCAATTAATTCATTTATCTGTTTCGAATCGAGTAATGAAGCAATTTCTGGTCTTCTGCAGCTAGTACCTACAACTTGGAGAAGACATTTTCTTGAGATATGTCTCACATTTATCATCAGCAATGTACGGAACGAAGCACAACACAAGTACGTATTGCCTGGACTATGTTAGGAACCTGTAACCTCCATCGCATTAATGCTATTAATTGAGAAAAAGTAATTATTGGTAACACACATAATCAATATTAGAGTCTTACAAAATTGTGATAATAATACCGATTTTTTTCAAAATAATTTAGTTTCGTGACTGAAACGGAGTCAAATCGTTTGGATTTTACTCCTTAAAAATTTTTATTTCCCCTAGGCTGGGAACAACTGGGTTATAAGAATGAGGCCCTAGGGGTTGAAGTATAGCGCGGGCGACAATCTCAAGAAGGTGATGGACAAATGAGAGAATAGCGTCGGTCGGCTGGAGTTTCAAATTGAAAATATTCGGTTTATCTTAACTTAAATAAATGGAATTATATGGAATAAATCAAGCCGGCCGGGGTGGCCGAGTGGTTCTAGGCGCTACAGTCTGGAACCACGCAACCGCTACTGTCGCAGGTTCGAATCCTGCCTCGGGCATGGATGTGCGTGATGTCCTTAGGTTAGTTAGGTTTACGTAGTTCTAAGTTCTAGGGGACTGATGGCTTTAGAAGTTACGTCCCATAGTACTCAGAGCATTTGAAATAAATCAAGTTTTTTTTATTTTATTTTATTTATATATTTATCTTTTTTTTTTTTTTTTTTTATTTTTTTTTTTTTTTTTTTTTTTTTTTTTTTATTCCGATTGTGTGATGGATGTTTACTTCTTGGGCCGCACTGATACTTGCGGGTTGAATATCCCTTCTATAGTATATTCTTAGATTCGTCGCTTAAAACTGATTCTTGAATAATGCGTTTTGGCTCTTGGAGCCGTTACTTCATTGTTATAGATTACACTTGAACCGAAGGAGTCTGTAATACACTTTCCGCGGCTTCCGCCTCCATGAGTTCTACAACAGTCCGTCTCCTCAAAAAAGAGAGCTCAAATGTTGACAGCCAAAAGTAAGAAAAGCAATGCTCGAAGCACACCACAACTTTCACCAGCGAAAGATGTCGCCGAGAACCCGAGGAAAACCGTCACAGTTATAATCACTAAGCGGGTCGAAGGCTTCTATCCAGTCACTCGTCGACCAGTCTCGTGTAGTAGTAGAAGACAGCAAAAGGACACCTGGAGTTTTAAGCTTCACGTTTAAGAAAATGTTCTAGCAAGAGGATCGTACAAACATATCGTCGTTTGACTGTCGTACAGAGTCCCACGTGGAGGACACAGAAATTGGCATCCGTGGCGCAGAGAAACAGCTGCAATAGTTGAAAACAATTAAGTCATCAGATACAGATGGAATCCCAGTTCGGTTTTACAGAGAGTACTCTGTGGCTTTGGCCTCTTACTTAGACTGCGTTTATAGCGAATCTCTGTGAAAAGTCCCAAGCGAATGGTAAAAAAGCGCAGGTGATTCCTGTATATAAGAAAGGTAAAAGAAAAATGGTTCAAATGGCTCTGAGCACTATGGGACTCAACTGCTGAGGTCATTAGTCCCCTAGAACTTAGAACTAGTTAAACCTAACTAACCTAAGGACATCACAAACATCCATGCCCGAGGCAGGATTCGAACCTGCGACCGTAGCGGTCTTGCGGTTCCAGACTGCAGCGCCTTTAACCGCACGGCCACTTCGGCCGGCAAGGAAAAAAGAACTGAGCCACATAATTACAGACTGATGTCCACAACACCGATTTGCAGCAGAATTCTTGAACACATTCTGAGCTTGAATGCAATCAGTTTCCTTGCGACAGAAAAACTTCTGCCGACAAATCAGCACGGATTTAGAAGGCATCGCTCGTGCGAAACTCGGCTTGCCCTTTTCTCACATGACATCCTTACAAACCATGGATGTAGGGCAGATTCCATGTTCCCAGATTTCTGGAAGGCATTTGACACGGTGCAACACTGCAGATTGCTGACGAAAGTCCGAGCTTATGGTTAAGGTGCTCAGATAAATGACTGGTTTGAAGACTTTTTAAGTAATAGAGCCAAGTACTTTGACCTCGCTGGCGAGTGTTCGCCAGAGACACGGGTATCGTCAGAAGTGCCACAGGAAAGTGTGGTAGGACAGCTTTTATTCTCTATATACAGAAAAGACCTGACCGATAGGGCGAGCAGCAGTTACTGTGACGTACAGAAAGGTGTCGTCGTTGAAAGATAGTAGGAATTTACAACATGACTTACTCAAAATTTCTAGTTGGCGCAGAAAAATGTAAGTTAATGAGTAAGAAAAATAACCCTGTAACGTTGGAATACAGCATTAGAAGGTGCAACATGAACACTCATTTTGAAAGCCGACAATAGGCTAAAACTACTAACTGACCGATATGATGTTTGCACCGCATACCTATCCTCTACATCTACGAAACTTTGATCTGACCTACCCTCTCTTATATAAGTGTAGAATGGATATCTGTCCCACCTAAGTTCTATCAACTCCTCCAAATACTTGAGTGTAAAGCACTCTGCCTTGCTTCCCGCATCTATCTACCCCCATGTGGATCCTCGGCCATCTTATCAAATTCCCACCTTTCCTCAACCACACTGAACACCTCAGCATATCCTAAGCTATCCGCAAACGAGATTCCAATAACTCTAGTCTTTCCTCTCCGACCACTTACCCTGGTATGCTACCGCGCCTTTACATACACACACTATGGTCCCTACAACTACACACACTCCACATCCTATCACAACGCATCAACCCACTCCCAGAAAATGAAATCGGCCCCAATATTTATCCACCCTACTAACTATAATACCCCACCTGTCTCACATCGCATCAGGGTTTTCTCCTCCCTCTACCCTTTCCATCTCTATCCATTCTTTACCTTCTCCATACAACGATTCTACCCGCCCATCAAACCCCTGCTCCTTTTCCGTCTTCCCCCTATCCATCCTAACACCTACCTTCATTCCCATAGATACAACTCAACAGCCTACATTTTTACACTCACATCCTTCATCCCTACAGAACACCCACCGTTTTTCGTCTCCCCGCATCCATTTATCCTCAGTGAAGATACTCAGCTTTTAAGTGAATGTGTAGTGCTTCTATTTCTGTCTGTGCTTCATCACTGTCCTTTTCAACATGTTTTAATTACATATTTAATTTTTCTTTTATCTTTACCTGTTAGTGTTTATGTTTTAAGAAAACGACATTGTTTTTTATGTAACTACCATCATTCAGACTATCTTCATACGGTTTTAAAAACGCCTAGACGGGGCGAGGTGGAAAGGAAAAGATTATAACACTAGACGTATGACATCACATGGTGAGGTAAGGCAGCTGCAACAGATGCTGCTACTTTGATGCAGCGCTCATGGGAAATTGCGCCAGAAAACTACTTGCACTCTTGTTGGCTGTTTTAGAGAGGGTTATCCTCTTGCCTGCGTTTAAAATCGCTTGTTTTAATTTATTTACTGTAACTAATGTCCAAAATGGCATTTTGTACTGAACTATTATGAGATATTCAAACCACCATTTTACAGTCAATTTTAGATAAGCAATCGATGTACAAAGTAGACACCAAACACTTCTCTCGTCTTTGTATATGAAGATGAAGATGGCCCGAAAGAACAGATGTGTAATTAGCCAGGGGCTCCTGGCTTAGCTGGTGAGTTTTAGTGATGAGATGATGGGGGCTATTTATAACATCCTTAAAGAAACTAATGTTTCTAGGACTTGATCTGGCCTGTAAAACTGGACTAACAGTCCTGGGCCCTCTCAGCCCACTCAAGGATGTTGCTGCCTGCACAATCCTGTAGAGGAAGACTCTTACGTCTTTGAGCCGTCACTAAAATCGCTGATGCGCCGCCAGTAACCAGCAATGGTCCTTGGAAATGAAATAATTCAGTGGGAGAAGCAGAGTCAAATCTACTCATGGTAGAGCCATTCATCTTGTGCCACACCTGTTTAGTGTCACTACACAATTAAAGATACATCATTTAAATTTATCGTGAACACTGGGCGTAAATAAATTAAGATTAAGCTCTGCCATCCTACCTTTCCATGCAGATAAATCAATGCGATTGCATGCTTGCAGTAGAGCACACGTCTTTAATTCTTTTATTCACTACCATTTGGTCGTAATGGTAATATTTACAGTCACTGGCCTTTTCGAAATGTTAGTACTGCAGCCAACAAGTCGCCTCAATTTGCACCTCGTTGCCCCTATGCCTCTTCACGCCTAAGTTCGCAACGTCATCCACAGCAAGCTTTCCTTCTTGCGAACGACAAAGGAAACTCTGCTAAGCGTCATATATGTGCTCCTGCTCGCTGAAGAATACCATTTCTCTTTAAAGTACACGTTTTAACTAACAAATTACGAAGACATTAACGCACAACACGTGAAATACACCTGACACCACCCTTCCCTTAACCACACTGGCCCCGGCTTTGTTTCGCGTGACGGTCGCTTGTGAGCTAGTGTCATCTGCTTGAATGGCGAATAGAGTTCACTCATCACTGATCGTAAAGTTCAGAAGGGCGGAGGTCGCCAGATACGCAGCCCTCCCCCTTTCAAAGACGCTAGATTGCCAGACATCCTTTTGCTTCTATTGTTATTGTTGTGGCACGCAGTCTGACGACGGGTTTAATGCAGCGTTTCACGCTACTCTGTACTGTTCAAACCTTTTCATCTCCGAATAACTATTACAGTCTACATTCATGTGAATCTGTTTACTGCATCCATCCCTTGGCTCCCCGCAACGATTTTTAACCCCCATTCTGCCCTCCCCCCCTCCCCCCACGTACACACACACACACACACACACACACACACACACACTTCCCTCCACGAACGAGTCCTTTATGCCTCGGGACGTGTCCTATCACCTGATCCATTCTTTTAGTCAAGTTGTGTCATAAATTTCTTTTCTCTCCAATTCGATTTAGTACCTCCTCGTTAGCTACTCGATCTAGCCATCTATCTTCAGCATTCTTCTCTAACACGACATTTATAAAGTTTCTACTCCCTTTTTGTCTGAACTGCTTACTGCTCACCTTTCACTTTCGTACAAGCCTACACTCCATACAAATACTTTTTCCTAAAAGTCTTTCCTAAGGCTTTACAACACATAAATTTATATTGAATATTAATAAAGCCCTCATATTCAGAAATGCTTCTTGTGCTATTGTCTTATTTTATAGCCACTCTACTTCTATCATCATCAGTTGTTTTGTTGAGGGAATTGTAAAACGCGACTACTACTTTCAGTGCCTCTTTCCCTAACCTGTTCCCTCAGCTTTGACTGTTTTAATTCGCCTATATACCATCATCCCTGTTTTACTTTTGTTGTTTCTCATCCTACAACCTCTTTTCAAGTCACTAGCCGTTCCATCCAACTGCTCCTCAAAGTACTTTACTGACTCTAAGGGAACGACAACGTCATCGAAAAACTTCGAATATCTTATTCCTTTTCACGGGATTTCAATTCCTTTTCCTAATTTCTTCTTGCTTTCCTTTACTGCTCGCTCAGTGTACAGATTGGATGACACTAAGGAAAAGCGACAGCAGTGTCTCATTTCCTTGTCAACCACTGCTTCCCTTTCATGTCTATCGACTGTTATAACTGTAATCTGGTTCCTTCTAAACTCGTAAATGACTTTCACTCCCCGTTTCTTATCCCCGTTGTCTTCAAATGTTCGCGGAGCATATTCCAGTCAGCATTGTTAAAAGCCTTCTCTAAATCTACAAATCCTATAAATGTGAGTTTATTTTTCTTTGACCTAGTTTTGCCTCGTTTGTTCCTACATTTCTCCAGAACCCAAACTGATCTTCTCTGACGTCAGCTTCTAACAGTTTTTCCATTCTTCTATAAATAATTCGTGTCTTTATTAAACAAGCGTGACGTATTAAACTGATGGTTGGACAATTTTTATACTTGTCAATCCCTCCCTTATTTGGAATTGGAATTATTACAGTGCTCTTGACGTCTGAGGGTATTCGCTCGTTTCAAGTATCTTGCGCACCAGTTGTAATTGTTTTGTCTTGGATGGCTCTCCCAAGAATCTCACAAAGAAGTCCCTGAGTTCGAGATCGCAAGTTCAATCTTTAGTATGGCAATTTGAAAGCATTGTTTTAACACTTATGACAGGAAAAATATTACGTGCTAATGTCTCACCAAGTGCAGTAGGAAGGTGAGAGAAAATGGCTGTCCGGAAGATGCAGAGATCAAGATTCTATGGGATGTATGTAGAACACTTCACAAAATGGACATAATAGACATTCATCGAATGTTCAAAACAAACCATTAAATTGCAACGTGAACACGAAATGGAAAATGGCATGCCACGATGATCACAAACGTTCGCACAATCAAGGTCAAAAGCGAACGCCTTGGAGGTACAAACCTTGCGGGACGTTCAACTAGATATCTACTCTTAAAGAATGCATATAGAATCACATTGATGTAACGGACGGTGAGAACTAATGGAATATGGTGCCATGCAACCGAATGCAAAATAGTCTATCGCGGAGATTATCGTGATACTGGCTACCCTTTAAGGTGTAGCTGCAGATAGTGCGATAATTGTTTTATAAGTACTAAAAAAACAAACATCCAGAGGCTCAATTTGTTCAATGGTTCCAGGTGGTACGAACTACAATATCACACCCTAATTAGGAGGGATAGTTTTCTCTAAAGGAGTAGCAGTAATCAAGCAAAAGCAAGTTATTGCAACCAGCTACTAGTCAAAAGCAGTGCTCATACGATGATTGTAGTTCTCTTTCACCCATTTTTCCACTCTTGCATGCTGTGATGTAAATATTCCCTACTGCCCTTGCAAGATTACGAAAACGTGAATCATAGGAGCAGAGCACCTCCAATTACCTTCAGCACAATAAATAACTTTCTAGGCAATTTAACATCCAGGTTAACAGTCGACATAATTGCATACGAATGCGTTAAGGTACTGATGTTAATTTCCAAGGTTCTTTTCATATGCATTTCTTTTCAAATCCCCAATGGTCAGATTTAAAAACAAATTCCTGGCTGAACGATTGGGTAAACTTATCTGTCTCATCTACAAATTTCGGACCGATTCCGCACTTTGCTGAGCATCGTCAAGTTGACGTTTCGTTTAAAATTTCGTTATCTTACGTCTTCCAATTCTGTAGCTCTGTTTTGAAGTTACGCAGCCATCCACTGCTTCCCTTGACACCACTGTAATCGAAGTTGCGCGCAGTTTCACGTTCATGACGTATTAGGTCAGTATCATGCACATCCTGTAAATTGTATCGAGTATCCTAGAAACGCGCAAACACCAGTTTTTGTAACAAGAGTGCCTTGCCTTCCCTTGAACATTCGTAGTTTTCCTTGTGCACTACAAGGTCATATTATTGCGAATTTATCCGAAATCTGTTCATAATTGGCTTTTTTTTATTATGCTGCAGATGATCCTTATATGTACGTAATTATATTTAGTAACCACTCCCTGGACAACGATTACCCTTTACTACGTCTCACTGGAGACAAGATTTGTGGCTCCCTGTCCGACAAGGATGATGAACTACATGGCTCGATACATATTTCAGTATTACTTTCACTTGTCGAGCGCGTATCGTCATAATTGTGCTCGTCATGTGCATTGTACGCACTGTCGAGCGTATACGACATCACGCATTCCTCTGACTCATCTTACAGAAACTCTAATATTTCATCTGCCACTTCTTTCTCGCTCTTCGAAATTCCTTGGGTTCCTTTCTGACGGAATGTCAACTTCGGCAAGTGTTGTTGTAGATATTATGCAATGTTTTCTTTGTTTATCGTAGCCATTGCTCTGATTTGTATCAACACCACTAGCACTGTAGCAATGTTGTGAGTTACACGTCGAGTGTGAAGTTCAACTAAGGTCCGTAGCCTCATGTTGTGCTTACCAATGGATATCTCCAGTCCCGCCCCTGCTGCCATTAGCAGCCAATATTATGTGTCCATGGTAGCCAATATTAGGGGCGTCGAACGCCGTAGACACCATTGGCCTTTTGCCGCCTCGCACACAGGGTGTTCATTGTCAGTAACGCCGAGGTAATGTTGTCTACCCCAGGAGCCTTGTTTCGACTTAGGCCTAATAGCGCTCTGTCAAATTCTTCTCGCAGTGCCATACTAACAGTCTGTCACTCCTTTTGGAACTGAGACTCGTTTCTACCCTCAAACATACGTTCAGGCACTGAACGTGGCCCATTAATAAAGGAATGTGACTACTAATATGTAGTTTCGGACATGGTGGAACTTTCGCAAAGCGGAAAGAAACAGGAGGGAGATTACCGGGAAATAAAACATCTGAGGTCTGAGTTAGAACATTAACTCTCAACATCGTACCGAACTGCCTCTAAATGCAGTAAACTCGGCCTTATAGACTCAATTTGTACAGCACAAATATGTTTGTCATTTGTAGCCTACACTGCCTAATAACTAGAAAAACTAGTTACTTGTGTGGTGGAAAAGATAAGTCTGCTGTCTCAAAATACGATACTGCCTTTAACTTGCATTACCTGAAATACTGTTAAGTTCGTACAGAAGATAATTTTAAATGCTGCTTATGTATATACAGGGTGGTCCATTGATAGTGACCGGGCCAAATATCTCACGAAATAAGCATCAAACGAAAAAACTACAAAAAACGAAACTCGTCTAGCTTGAAGGGGGAAATCAGATGGAGCTATGGTTGGCCCGCTAGATGGTGCTGCCATAGGTCAAACGGATATCAACAGCGTATTTTTTAAATAGGAACCCCAATTTTTAATTGCATATTCGTGTAGTACGTAAAGAAATATGAATGTTTTAGTTGGACCACTTTTTTCGCTTTGTGGTAGATGGCGCTGTAATAGTCACAAACGCGTAACTACGTGGTATCACGTAACATTCCACCAGTGCGGACGGTATTTGCTTCGTGATACATTACCCGTGTTAAAATTGACCGTTTACCAATTGCGGAAAAGGTCGATATCGTGTTGATGTATGGCTAGTGTGATCGACAGAGTCGAGTAGTGTGGACTCGTCCTCTAGCTGACAAGTGACTTACATGCGCCGAAGCTCGAGGCAATGCGGCCGTCTTTCAATACTCCTTTAAAAGACATCATATTCGCCATTTACTGTAGAAATTATTTAATTTCACTACTGCAGTTTCGGCCTTAAGACTATTACCAAGTGGCCTGCAGCAAAATATTATACTTTAGCACATTTCAAACTTTAAAAATCTTCTGACATATACACATGGCATCGTCGCATTTTAACTCCTATAACATAAATCCCAACAAACCACCGCTCTTGCATGCTGTTTACGTGAGACTTGTGCATGTTATGAATTTTTTAAAGTTGAACATGTGCTAGAGTATAGTCTTTTGCAGTATACAACTTGATAATGGATTTAACGCCGATATTGCAATAGTGAAAATAAATAATTTCTACAGTCAGTCACGAGACAATACTTTACAAAAAGTTTTACATGACTGTGAACCCCTACAATGAGTCTTTCAATAACTCCCAACTCATCCTTACCTACTTCAAGTTCATCTCCCTTCTGTATATTCCTCCCATCTTTCAGCCTTCCATCAATTCTTACTACTGGTTTTCCACTTGAACTCTTGATATTCATACTGCTGCTTATCTTTTCTCGAAATATCTCTTTAGTTATTCTATTGTGCGGAATCTATCTTTCCTTGCATTTCCTGTCTATCCACTCTTGCTTTGCCACTTCGCATTTCCTGTCAAACTTATTTTCTAGACGTCAGCGTTCCCTTTTGCCTATTTCATTTTCTGCATTTTTAGGTTTTCTCCTTTCGTCATTTAGGTTCAGTATCTAGTGATATTCAAGGATTTCTACTGAGCTTTGATTTTTCTTCATATGACCCTCTTCTGCTTCACCATTTCATCACTTAAGGTTACCCCTGAACCACTGTTGTTTCCCTTTCCCCTGTTTCAGTCAATCGTTGCCTAATTCACTCATTTAATCTTCCAACATTGACAGGTTCTTTTAACTTACTCAAGTTCCATCTGTTTAGATTCCCACCTTTCTACAATTTCGTCAGTTTCAATTTGCAGTTAATATCCGCTAAATTATGGTCAGAGGCCACATCTGTGCGTTGAAACGTTTTGCAATTTAAAATCTGTTTTGTAATTTCTTTCTTACCATTATTTAATCAATTTGAAGCCTTCCTGTGTCTCCATGTCTGCTCCACATATATAACCTTCTTCTATATTTTTAAAATCAAGTATTAGCGATGATTAAATTATGTTCTACGCAAAATTCCGCCAGACGGCTTCTTCTTCCGTTATTTCCCCCCGACCATATACAACTTTCCCCTCTCTTCCTTTTCCCACCACCGAATGCCAGTCCCCATGCTACTTGTAGATCATTTTATTCTCTGAGGAAGTAGTAAGTCTTTCAATAAGAAAATCATTTGAAGCTCACGAGCTTTGTCCGTATTCGCTTAGTAACAAAGCACTGTGACTATGCAGACGAGACAAAGGCACAGACTTCTTGCCTTTTACTTTAACGCACACATGTTTCGTGCTGCTGCACTATCGCCAGTGAGTTTTATGTACTTATTAAGCATCACGTTCGGTTTACACCTACAGGAACATCTGAACTCGGAAGACACCGCGCGATGTGTGGCGGGGGGTAGATACTCTACAATTCTCATCCGTCCTCGCCTCCTTCCTATTCATTCAAGGATGGCACACGGTAAGAAAGACTGCAGATAATGTGTGTAATGAGGAGGGTCTCCTAGAAACGGCGTGGAAACTAATATATGGAAAACAGTAGGAGAAGGAAGAACGTGTGAAGACAAAAGGAAATAATTTTCATGATACCAGGGTAGGGGGGGAGGGGGGGCAAAGACCTCAAATATTGTACAGAAAGACAGAGACTGAACATATGAGTATCTAACGAACAGTTGAGGACATTGGCTGTAAGTGTTACTCCTAGGGGGAGAGATCTGCATGGGATAGGAAATCATAGCAAACCACATCGCATCAATCAGAAAGACGGAACAAAGGGAAGGAAAGGGATTCCGCTGATAACCTCATGGTTATGATACTGATTGCTTTTGAATACGCACAAATATTTTAAAATGTGGAATGAGAAATTCTTGTGGTAGGCTGCAGATGTATAATTCTGAAATATTCTACGGCGTTCAACCGGGCTGCAACGTCTGATGCACCATTTGGACGACGCCCCCGGCTATTTAGCTGAAACCATTTCGAAGTCAGTGCAATTGTTTGAAGACCCACGTGCCGTTATATTCTTAGAACAGTTTATATCTTGGAGACTGCGTGAGTCCCATACCTGTGAATAATAATTTCTTTGGAAAAACAGAAGTACAACTTCAGACAGGCAATACCACTGTTGTACAGTATTCATTGTGATGAGCTGTTTCAGCAGACTACGTTGCCATCGCCAGATACAGTGCAATGTACTGCAGAAGGTCAGACGACGGCAACGTAGTTTGCTGAAACAGCTGATCACAATAAATACTGTATAACAGCGGTATTGGCTGTTTGATGTTATACTTCAGTTTCCCCCTGACTTGACGATATCAGGTATGCATTTCTATGCATTTCGTAACATACTATACGACGCGTTGCGAAGCTGTAATGTTATAACTTGTGGTTCACCATGTAGGCTCTTTCCGGTATGGTACTGCACATACTGCACACAATAATGATTGGTACTACTTTATGTAGGATAAGGAAACTTTTCATAGGATTTTGCGTTCCATAAATAAATTACATTTACTCTAGATCTGGTAAAACTGTTGGATGTAGGGTAATCGATAATCCGTTCTCTGTGTTTTTCTCTTAAAATTCGATGTGTCTCAGTTGTGTTCAGCAACGAGCGTGCTCCGGGAACGTTCCTACAACCGAAGATAATAAAATGGACGAACACGGAGACATGCTTTAGAGATGCGGAGTACTCCAGCATTCTGAATCCGCTTCTAGGTCTGGCTTATGACACCAAGGAGACTTTTCAAATAGTCCTGTGCATCTGCGTGTACCACCACTCCCAGAACAGTTAAAGCGACAAGGGATGCTCGTACCTCGAAGGCTTAATGACTTGTAATTCAATGAAAATAGATAGACTTGAAAGGAACATTTTCCTACTAGCGAGAAGAGGCAAGCCGCACAAGATACACTGAAGAGCCAAAGAAACTGGTACAGCTGCCTAATATGGTGTAACGCCCCCGCGAGCACGCAGAAGTGAGCGCAACACGACGTGCGCCATGGTCGCGACTAATGTCTGAAGTAGTACTGGAGGGAACTGACACCATGAATCCTGCAGGCTTGTTCGTAAATCCGAAAGAGTACCAAGTGGTGGAGATCTCTTCTGAACAGCACGTCGTAAGGCATCCCAGATGTGCTCAATAATGTTCATGTCTGGGGAGTTTGGTGGTCAGCGAAGTGTTTAAACTCAGAAGAGTGTTCCTGGAGACACACTGACGCAATTCTGGTCGTGTGGGGTGTCGCATTGTCCTGTTGGAATTGCCCAAGTCCATCGGAATGCACAATGGACATCAATGGACGCAGGTGATCAGACAGGATGATTACTTACGTTTCACCTGTTAGAGTCGTATCTAGACGTATCAGGGGTCCCATATCGCTCCTACTGCACCCGCCACACACTATCACAGAGCCTCCAGCAGCTTTAATAGTCCCCTGATGACGGGCAGGATCCATGGATTCATGAGGTTGTCTCTATACCTGTACACTTCTATCCGCTCGATTCAATTTGAAACGAGACTCGTCTGACCAGGCAACAAGTTTCCAGTCATCAACAGTCAAATGTCGGTGTTGACGGGCCCTGTGAAGGTGTAAAGCTGTGTGTCGTGCAGTCATCAAGGCACACAAGCGGGCGTTCGGCTCCGAAAGCCCGTATCGATGGTGTTTCGTTGAATGGTTCACACGCTGACACTTTTTGATGGCCCAGCATTGAAAGCTGCAGCAATTTGCGAAAGAGTTGCGCTTCTGTCACGTTGAATGATTCTCCTCAGTCGTCACTGGTCACCTTCTTGCAGGATCTTCTTCTGGCTGCAGTGATGTCAGAGATTCGTCTTTTTTACCGGATTCCTGATATTCGCGGTACACTTGTGAAATAGTCGTAGGGGGATATCCCCACTTATTCGCTACCTCAAAGATGCTGTGTCTCATTTCTCTTGTGCTGAGTGTAACACCACATGCAAAAACTCACTTAAATCTTGATAACCTACCATTGTAACAGCAGTAACCGATCTAATAACTGGGTCAGACATTTGTTGTCTTACATGGGCGTTGCCGACCGCAGCGCCGTATTCTGTCTGTTTACATATCTCTGTATTTGAATTGTTGTTGTTGTGGTCTTCAGTCCTGAGATTGGTTTGATGCAGCTCTCTATGCGACTCTATCCTGTGCAAGCTTCTTCATCTCCCAGTACTTACTGCAACCTACACCCTTCTGAATCTGCTTAGTGTATTCATCTCTTGGTCTCCCTCTACGATTTTTACCCTCCACGCTGCCCTCCAACGCTAAATTTGTGATCCCTTGATGCCTCATAACATGTCCTACCAACCGGTCCCTTCTTCTTGTCAAATTGTGCCACAAACTCCTCTTCTCTCTAATTCTATTCAATACCTTCTCATTAGTTATGTGATCTACCCATCTAATCTTCAGCATTCTTCTGTAGCACCACATTTCGAAAGCTTCTGTTCTCCTTTTGTCCAAACTATTTATCGTCCATGTTTCACTTCCATACATGGCTACACTCCATACAATTACTCTCAGAAACGGCTTCCTGACACTTAAATCTATACTCGATATTAACAAATTTCTATTCTTCAGAAACGCTTTCCTTGCCATTGCCAGTCTACATTTTATATCCTCTCTACTTCGACCATCTTCAGTTATTTTACTCCCCAAATAGCAAAACTCCTTTACTACTTTAAGTGTCTCACTTCCTAATCTAATTCCCTCAGCATCACCCGACTTAATTCGACTACATTCCATTACCCTCGTTTTGCTTTTGTTGATGTTCATCTTATATCCTCCTTTCAAGACACTACGCATGCCTATACCAGTTTCTTTGGTGCTTCAGTGTAGAATGGGTTGTTAGGGGATCCTGCGATTGAAAGAGGGAGATGGTTGGAGGAACTGTTTGTTTACTGACGTAGTCACCAGGTAGGGGTTAAGTAGGAACGTTCAAGTCGTACATTCGTGAGGCGTGCCGCCACTAGTGCAACACACACCAGAAGATATCGTCGCCATCGTATACCAAGGTTTTTTAGCAGCAGGTACTACCTACTTCAGCCAACATTGTGGGTCAAGACACTGAATTGCCCATAAAAGTCATTGGCTGGGTTGCCAACGATGCTTTATCTCTCCAACATCCTGGATGCCATAGATACGGACAATCCATTATGATGATAATCACCCTCAGCATGAGGTGGCAGACGAAATATTTTTTTCCTTACTTTTAGCTCAGAACACTTTATTGAGTTTACATAAAAATATTTTCTTCTGCCTGACACTGCTGTACGCTCTCTGCCTGAAGGTAACAGTCCGTCCCAAAATTGATCAACTGAACGTAGATGACAGTTTTCCTGTGAACAGAAAAGGTACAGTTGCTGTGTGCTTTGTTCCCTTTTTATATAATAATTATGCGTTTTTTGTACAAACAAAAATTTGTCAGCTTTTCTTATACAATCGTTACAAGAGAATGAAGAAGATGCATAACTGGCACTGAAAAATCATGCAGACGATGCAGTGAAGCGTGACGTCTAGGAAGTGTTCAAGAAGACTAAGTTGCTGAATGCAGAGACCAACTGGAAGTCTGAAGGTCAAGTTGTGGAGAATGTACAGAGCTTCCGGTATCCGTGGAAGAACATAACATGTCAATAACATGTCAGGTAGAGACAAACGTCATGACAGACTGGTCCCAAATATTTCAGAAACTACGATATGTCTCAAAGAAAACTTATTGAAAGAAGGACCTATCCAGAAACGCCAAATTTTTGTGTTGTACCTAGACAATTAGGTGCATCCTTTAGGAAAAGGAGGAGTGAAGAAATCTTGAGAGACATCTGGAGCACGAAAACTAAAGTGAAGTTTGCATACATAGATCAAGAGTTTAATAAGCATGACACTGAAGAGAAGAATAAGTTTTTTTAAAGCCCATCATGACGATGGAGGACATGTTTTGACTATGAACGTATGGTATACAACATGCCTAACAGAGAGAAATTGAATGAAATAAGTCAGGGAGGATGGGAAAGCAAATGGATTAATAGAAGAAATCTGTAGCAGTGCAGTACGGTTACAACAAAGGGTGGAAGACAAAAGATGCACGTTGCAGAATATTACGGTAAAAACGTTCAGGATTAATGAAACTGCTGATTTCTTTCTTGAGTCACTTCAGTAATTGCCGAAGTCTCGCCCAGCAGAATTTCTCAGTGGCTACTGCGCAGTGAAGTGAACATCCCTGTCACAGGGTCGTTTTATCTGGCGGAACAGCGCGACACTGAACGAAAAGCCTTGTATTCCGGAGCGTCTATGAGATACTGCTTCTGAGACGAGCTCCTGGGAATCCAGTCGTCAGTCTGGCGTAAGATGTCGACACCGCAAAAAAAGGTAGGTCTGTCAGGAATAAGAGAATAAAACGGCACGCTGAGGCTAAAGCGATGGTCCTCCACGAAGCAAGATACGACCAAGTATTACGTCCACAATGAGTAACGTCAACAGAAGTTTCTATGAACTGGTTGAAGTTTTCGAGAATAACAAGTGTGCACATATTGAGCAATTTTGTAAAAAAAAAAAAAAACAGGTTTCCACGGTACTTTTCTGCGGTGAATAAGGAGTGGAGCTAAATTTCTGTCTTCTAAAAGATATGATCAATTATATATATTTATATGTGTGTGTGTGTGTTTCCTGGAGATCCAGAATCTGTGTGGTATGATGTCTCAATGTGTCGGTAAGAGTCACAGTGCTAAACCGATGGTTCGATTCGATTCGTCACTGGTTCTAAATCGTTTCGTGGCTCGTGATGTTTCTTACGCTTAGCTTTCCGCAATGACTGACACTGCGATATCAAAGTTTTCTGTAGTTCTGATTTCAACGAAAACTACCGATACCCCTATGATAGGTGAGTTTATTCACAAATCAAAGCAAGTCAGCCTTCAAGTAAAACATTTCATACTAAAGTTCTGCGCCTAACATCAAATGAAGTGTGGCTACTGCATTTATGTGGAAGAAAATTCCATGCAAACAAAGTAGACCATATTTGTATAGCAGAATAACAAATGCTTCATATTACATTTCTTTCTCATGACTTGTTCGAGCTCCCGCAGATGACAATTTCGTTATTTGCATACGCTCAAACTATTGTGTAAGTTCAACCTTAGCTGCGTATACCATATCAACCTCTAATACATCATATTTTGACAGTCGTTTCCAAATATTTTCTATTAAATGTCGAGAATTTTAATCACACAAGCATATCGCGTTCGATAATCATAACTTGTGGCCTCGTGTACTAGAGATTAATTTCATTATTTTTGTATTTCACCAGTATCGTACAAACTTATTGCATCACTCCTTACTGGGCACTAACAATCCATCTCTGTCTCCACTTACATTTCATCTTTCTTCACCCTATGTGTTTTTCTCATATTTATCCACCAACTTATTTGTGCTTTCTTTCAGATTATGCAACCAATACTTACATATATCTTCTCCAATGCTATCTCCATATCGGAGTTGAGATGCCTCATTTTATCAAACAAATACCATGTAATTGAACACTAACAATGTTGGTTTTTCGGAACTTAATAGCGTACATTTTGTGCGGTTTTAAGCTATTGCGACACAGCTATTTCTTACACAGCACATTAAAGAATAAATTTCATTACTACACCAACGGAAATTACCTAAAGAATTCGCTTTCATCAGCACTGCACGTTTTATCGAATTATCAACGTTGAGTACGTTCGATACTCCACAGTACATCATTGTTTTTGTCGGCTTGTGTCACATATATATCAGGTTACAGTCACCCATCGCATATTTGAATTCTGGAAACAACATTTTCTAAATAGTGTACAAGTGATTCACAATACACTTGTTCACTATTGTTTCATAGTTGATAGGGAGAATGGTAAGTGGATAGCGTAGAAAATGTAGAGCGAATAAAATACAGATGGAGAATCGGATTAACGCGAAGACAGATTTTTTCAGAGGCTTCCAATTATATACACCAGTCTTTTTTTGTCGTACCTTACCACCAGTTATTCGATTACCACGTTTCTACCGATTTTTTTCTGTCGTGTTGTCGAACGCTACATCAGGCACTTTCACATTTCTTACCACATATTATGCGTCGTGGAATTCATTGTTTTCTCTATCCCAATGTTTAAACACAGCTATTGGTTGCAACTATGTTTTTACATGTTTCATAAATACACTGTTGCTCATTGAAACTGAAACACAATGAAGGCGATATGTAACAAACATAAAATGGGCATGAAGTATACTATAGTGTTTGGATGTGCAAATTATTGGCATTTCATCACGACCACACAATGTAGTTAGAAATAACACCATCTACATTATATATAAAAAAAAGATTACGCAGCTGGTTTTTCATTCAGGAATCACATCTAAATGTTGTTTGTGAAAAGGTGGTAATACGCCTCGTCTAAGAAGGAGAAAACTGTACAGGGGCAAAACCGTGGCCTTTATGCTTCCGCAATACTGCAGCTCGCGTTCGGTGTCATGCAATGTAAAGTCGATGAGTTCAGGAGGGCCATACTCAACTCCATGCGGGATGTCAATGGCCCCAAGTGACTAGCTCCCGAGAGGACAGAACATATTGTTCGCTCAACCATGCAGGATCGTACGACCATGGCATGCACTTTGAGTCAGGACATTGGCTTCTCTGAGGCAAGACTAATGTCTTGTAAGTAGGCTGTTTAGGTTTTTATATTGGTAACGCCACGTAGCGCTCTGTATGAAAATCACTGGCTGTGCTGTGTGCAGTCTGTGGCTGGTTGGCATTGTTGGAACATTCGCCATTGTAGTGTTGGGCTGTTGGATGTGAACAGCGCCTAGCGTTGCGCAGTTGGAGGTGAGCCGCCAGCAGTGGTGGATGTGGGGAGAGAGATGGCGGAGTTTTGAGAGTGGATGATCTGGACGTGTGTCCATCAGAGACAGTAAATTTGTAAGACTGGATGTCATGAACTGATATATATATATATATATATATATATATATATATATATATATATATATATATATATATAATGACTTTGAACACTATTAAGGTAAATACATTGTTTGTGCTCTATCAAAAACTTTCATTTGCTAAGTATACCTATCAGTAGTTAGTGCCTTCAGTAGTTAGAATCTTTTATTTAGCTGGCAGTATTGGCGCTCGCTGTATTGCAGTAGTTTGAGTAACGAAGATTTTTGTGAGGTAAGTGACTCATGAAGGGTATAGGTTATTGTTAGTCAGGGCCATTCTTTTGTAGGGGTTATTAAAAGTCAGATTGCGTTGCGATAAAAATATTGTGTGTCAGTTTAGTGTTGATCAGAATAAGTAAAGAGAGTAATGTCTGATAACGTTCAGTTTTGCTCAGCTGTTTGAAAAGCAAATAATGTAAGAGGTTTATCAGCACAGTCATTCATTTATTTTTCTAAGAGGACGTTGCATATGTCGACCCTTAGCCAAGGATACCTCACTGGAATCTTCTGATTTTTTCTTGTAGTTTGCGTAATTAGTGTAGCTTTTGTTTATTGCTAGTGCATAATTGTAGAGAGACTCTCCTTTGCAGTTGGAGTCTTTCATTGTTATACAGTAAAACAGTTGTGGCATGCATGTGGATTTGCACCAAGTATTTCGCAGCTGCGCTTGCGATTAACTAGATATTATTTTCAGTGCTATGTTAATGTGTTTTCTTATTTTTGCTCTTCAAATTGTGCTTTTCTGTGTTATCGAGTGAAAAATTGTGACCATTATGGCGTGTGAAAAACGTAATACTAGGCTCCAAAGTAAACTGAGAAATGACAGTGAGGACGAAAGCAGTGTGTTGGCGCCACCGTGTAATGAATTAACTAATGTTCAAAGTAGTAAATTGGTAATTGTGCATATGGAAATGGAGCGGGCTGCAAATAATGGTGTAGATAGTGAAACAATTAGTGAACAGGGAAGCATTATCGATCGATCGGTTGGCAACAGCTCGCCTCAGGAATCCGAAATGACAGGACACGATCTCGCAAATACTGTAGATTCAGGTTTTGGGTCCTCACGGTTTTCTCAAATAAGTCAAGACACATTTTCTGCTTGTCAAAATGTGAATGTTGCCGGTGCAAATTCACTGCCGAAAAGCACTGAGGAACATGTTTCAGACACCAGTGCATTGTTATTACAATTAATACAGCAAAAGGGACAAAAGCTTCAAAAGTTAGACACAATGGAACCAAATCTTCAAAAGTTAGACACAATGGAACAAAATCTTCGAAAGTTAGACAAGACTGAGTAAAACATAACATCATAATGATGAAACATTTCGAACAATCTGAATTTGCCAGACTTGTCAAATATTTCGAAGACATGTTACATAAGAATGAGTATCTTTCAAACCCATACAGCCCCTCAGAACTCATGCACATTTGCTTAATCAAATTGCCTGAACATTTACGACATACTGTTCTGGAAGGACGTTGCAAAGACGACATTAAAGCTTTCTAGGGACAGTTGCAAGAATTGGAAATTGACACTGACAACCGCAGGACGCGAAAACATGAACACAACAATTACAGGCCACATCCGTCACAATTCCGCGATGAAAGAAATAATAATTGCACACGACAAGGCTATTCTTACAATGTAAATTGTGACCAAAATAGACACTACCCGTATGACAAGCGTTGGCTGAGTAGTAATAATTACAGGGAAAGATCACCTCTCCACGGTAATGACTATCACAGAGACAATCAGAGAAACAGACAATATGGAAACCAAAATAATTATTACCAAGGGAGACAGAATAACGTCAGACGCAACGGTCCACCGCAAAGTTACGATTCCAGGAGAAATTCTCCACCACATGACCGACAAAAAAGAAACTATGTAAACTACCGACAAAATGACAGACCTGAATTTCAGCAGAACTGGCGGGATTCAAACAGGGCAGGGCCCTCTCGACAAGGTGAATTTGTAGAAGTTAGGTCTCCTAATCCTCATAACAACGTGCGCCAACAAAGAGACAGACAATGACTCGCACTGCAGGTAGCCAGTGCACCGGCTGGCTCAGAGAAAAATAACATAGACGCTAACCTTGAGAAAAATTTTAGCATTCCTTACCGATGTATACAACATGATAATTGCTTTGAAGTTGAAACTCTGCGCACTAGAAAGGGTAAAAGATTGCGCCACATTTCACGTGTAAAACCGTTTATTGAAAGATAATCTGCTTTTTAACTTAGTATTTGCCACAAAATTTTTCACTTCCCACTACTAGTACAATTTGTCACACTTAGAAACTGTTAACATGCAAGTATGTTTTAAAGTTAACTATCCAGCCTAGAACCTAGGGAACATATTTAGACGGTAATTACAAATGCATTGTTATAGTAAACAGACGACACAGTGTTATTGTGTGTGCACATTCTTGCTTGTAGGTTGCACAATTACGTAACGACTATAAGGCTCACATACTTAGAACATACACCGGTACTGCCAATGAGCTTTTAATGCAACATTTTGGTTTACTTGAAAATACATTCTGGATTTAAAGTACTTTCTGAGAGATACCAGATGACACAGTGGTTAGTTTATTTGACAGCTACACGATTATATCACGACGCTACTAATGAATGACACAATTTATATTATTGCTTTTGTGGTGTATATGTTTTATATCTGCACAGTTTTTCTGAGTTCTTCTGGAAAGGAAAACATGTTTTAGTAGTAACTTTTGTGGTATAGCTACAATGAGACAGCCTTTTTCGTAGCACAACAATACACGGCAGTATAGTACTTTCTTGATCACGGTACTGTACGTAATAACTACGATATCTATACGCAAAGCATTTCACTTTTGTTTATTACGAGGTAAGTACATTGACTTCTACATAACTTTGCTTATGGACGACGATAATTACGACACTCGGCACATTTTTTACCCTTAAGTAATGACAGAGATTATCTTACAACAAGGCGCATAATTTAGCGCTACAGTATACGCATTTGAGTGATTAATTTTGTACTTAAAACATTTATTTTTAAAGATTTTTTAATTGCAAAGATACAAAGGTTTTCCATTATACATTTCATTCCATTGCTGTAATCTGTAACACCTGAGGGTATAATTACATTAATTCTCAGGGGGGTTCACGCTTACTTTGTGTACCATGTGTTTGGCAAGCACAAAGAGCCCTAGCTAATGTGGTATTTGCTCATACAACTTTACACATCGGTACCATATTTCTCTAAAACATAATTACAAAGCTATCTGATTACTTAACTGAGAGAGAGAAACATTTTTTTTTTACTACGTCAGTGACAGATGTTTATGAAATTACACAGTTGGATAACTTCACACTTACGAAATTGCATTTTGTCTGTACTTTGTGAACTGTTCATATTTTTTCGGAACCACTGTGATGCAATGAGAGCTTTGAATGATGTATTTGGTATGGGATCATGATTTTTAAAGTACGTTTGATGTAGATGACACTACTGAAATGAGCAGAGAATTTTTTTTAGGTTTTGAAATTATTGGAGGAAGCTATGATGATTTTGAGATGTGATTGATCTGTTATGATGTTATTATTACGATGACGTAGTGTCTTATGCTGTTGAGGCATGTTATGATCAATAAGCTGATGCTACCGTATGTGAGGAATGTGATTACGTGTTTATATGTATATGAATAATGAATAAAATTTAGGGACTCTGGTTTGTGAAAAAGGATGTTGGAAACCAAGAATCGTACTTTAAGAGTTATGACTTGTGTGTCCATCTGTGTATGTATCACAACACTGCTACTCATCAGATTTCGTTTCTACACATTTCTACGGTGATTTTTCGATCTGCGAAATTTTTTATGAGGCTGTCACTGTAGCGCCAACTGCTGTCGTAAATATTTCGTTAAGGAAGGTAAGTGACCTTGACGTAATGCGTAATGGGCGTCCAGCAGTGCCAGCCGCCTGGAGAAAAAGCCATTAGGCGGAGAAAAAAGAGGCCATTATCCTCGCTATTGACATTTCTTTGTAGAAAGCATCGCAAATACGACACGCTCGAACTTGAAAACATATGATTACACTGTGGAGCTCTTAATTTATGGTATTTACTAAAATGCCAAATGAAATGATGAGAAACATTTTACATCTATTGTCTTTCTAATTAAGAGAGTGCTCAATTTGTTTAATATCTCCTTTCTAGCTGCACTGCAGCATTGGTTAAAATAAAATTTAATAGATGTACTAATATAGATATTTTATGCCTACAGATCCAGTAAATAATAATTTTATGATCTACTTTCTTAAAAAAAGGGAACACAAATAGATATTTCCCTTCACAGAAACTGCATAAATAATTTTTTTTACGATTTGGCAACTTGTCTACTGAAGTAAGTCAAGTGTTAAATGTTAAGATGTGACATAGTTATTAGACATTTCCTATCTTTACTGTAACATTTTTTCTGCTTGAGCTTTGTCATGTTTAGGTATAAGTTATAGCATTTGCTGCTGCTGTTTGCCAGGCATAGTGCTACTAAATTCCACTTTGTATTACTCTGTTAAGCCAGTTTTACTACTGATTTATTTTTCTTGTTGCTGCACATTGGCTTATATTAGTTGTAATATTGCAATTGCTTTGCTAATTTAGATATACTGCTGCTTGCTTTGCCAATTTGCATTTTTTTGTCATTGCTGTTTGTGTTAATCGTTTTGTGCTGCTCCATTGCCTCGTCCCTTAGTATATATATCTGAGCTCAGTAGAATTAAGTTAGCTTAAGATGGGGTAGGCTATATAAGAGAATGAGTTGTGATGAATTGGAAGAAATGCATTGAGAAGCTACAAGAAAATCGTTTGGCCAAAAAAGTTGTGTACAGTGGAGAAAAACTATTTCTGAAAGAGCATATGAACAGAATACAGAAAGTATGCTTGGATAGGACTTTTTTTTTTTTTTTTTTTTGGTGGAAACAAATGTTGAAATAAAAGGAAAGATCTATGCAATGAAGTTTTGGGTTGGACTACAGTACCAAATGTCACACTGAAAACAAACCCTGTCCTGTCCTTTTGTGTTATTCTATGTGTCTGTGTACCTTATGTATTTGTGTTTTTCCTGTCTTTATGTGTTTAGCTGATAAGAGTTATGTTGTAGAATTTTTCTAATAATATGTTATTTTCTTTGTAAAGATGTTTAGACATTATTAATTCTGTTCTGTTTCAATGCTCATATGTGAAATTAATGTTTCGAAAACTATTCTCATTATTTTATACATTTACTTATGTCATAATTCCTGTAACACTGATGTATATGTTTATTTCTATTCTTTTGTAAAGCCGGTATTACCACAAATGTTATCTGTATTATTATGCTTTAATTATGTATTTTGTACCTTTGTTATTATATTCTCATGTTATAAAATTGTAATTGACACCAGTTCATCAAATTAAGTAACTTGTAAGCATTCATTTCACTGCACATATTTCTGTTGGTCATAGTATATGCACAATATGTGAAATAAAGAGGACTATTAGTGTTTGGGCGTGTATTAATAATTCAGCAAGGGACTGGTTAACAGCGTTGCTGGTTCTAAGGACAATTCCAAAAACTTTGTGAGTGCACGAGTGGTGGTTTATAGACTTGCGATATTGTCTGCAAGACTCTTCGATGGTGATTGTGCACCTGCACAGTCGCAACAGATGGCTGCTGGCTGTCTCTACAAGGACTACAGTGGGTCTGCACCTTTTATGACCCACCAATACCATTATTTCTACAAGGACTGCAGTGGGTCTGCACCTTTGATGGGCCACCAATACCGTAATCTCTAACAAGACTACAGTGGTCTGCTCAGTGATGACCTACCTACCAATATTCTTCAAATCTTCGACTGACTCTGCTGTGGGTTTGCTCTGTTGTGGACCATTACCTGTCTGCATGTCAAGAGTCAGTATTATCTTTCTGTTGGAAGGACAACACTGCTTCTTCAAGACTGCTTGGAAATCCGCTACTTCCGTGTGCATTTTATTTTACTGCTCAGACTTTGTGCATAAAATTGTAATTAATACTGTGATGAAATATCAGGACTGTCTTTATGGACTGTGAGAAAATTTTAGCTTTTGGCCATCATTGTATCAATAAGTATGAGCATTTGATTTATTTGTTACTGTAATTATGAAAACATTTTTCAGATTTGTATTGGCCACTGCCCAAAACAATTTGTAAAATTTTTTGTGGGGAGCATGGGGGCTATGTAAGTAAGCTGTTTAGGTTTTTATATTGGTAGCGCCATGTAGCGCTCTGTATGAAAATCACTGGCTGTACTGTGTGCAGTCTGTGGCTGGTTGGCATTGTTGGAACATTCGCCATTGTAGTGTTGGGCTGTTGGATGTGAACAGCGCGTAGCGTTGCGCAGTTGGAGGTGAGCCGCCAGCAGTGGTGGATGTGGGGAGAGAGATGGCGGAGTTTTGAGAGTGGATGATCTGGACGTGTGTCCATCAGAGACAGTAAATTTGTAAGACTGGATGTCATGAACTGATATATATATATATATATATATATATATAATATATATATATATATATATATATATATATAAGGCAAATACATTGTTTGTGCTCTATCAAAAACTTTCATTTGCTAAGTATACCTATCAGTAGTTAGTACCTTCAGTAGTTAGAATCTTTTATTTAGCTGGCAGTATTGGCGCTCGCTGTATTGCAGTAGTTTGAGTAACGAAGATTTTTGTGAGGTAAGTGACTCATGAGGGGTATAGGTTATTGTTAGTCAGGGCCATTCTTTTGTAGAGATTATTAAAAGTCACATTGCGTTGCGCTAAAAATATTGTGTGTCAGTTTAGTGTTGATCAGAATAAGTAAAGAGAGTAATGTCTGAGTACGTTCAGTTTTGCTCAGCTGTTTGAAAAGCAAATAATGTAAGAGGTTTATCAGCACAGTCATTCATTTATTTTTCTAAGGGGACGTTGCAGTCTATTTCACTAACGTGTTACGGCTGGTTGCTTTGTGCAGTCATCGAGGTCGTTGTGTCACAACTGTTCAACAAGATAACACAAGACTGTTTGTCACTGATGGTGTCCTGACCATCTCGATATATATCATGTTTGTCTGTTGCCCTGGCTAGCATGTTCTCCATTGACAATACCTGGTCATGGGTTGCTAAGAGACTGGCACCGCATTTCTCAACCTATTTTCATTTGGGGCACTTCGAAGTACGTTTCAAACTATCGCGACACAAATACAAGTGACGAAAAAAAGCAAACGCATAAAGTTCACACAATTCATTTTCTACTACGGAACGACTAAGAGATACAAATTTTACAAATTTGTTACATAAGACTCTTGAATAGAAACATAGGAAGATAAAAGTAATTTATGACTCTTATGCACGAACATAAAATAGTTATCATTAACATCGGAAATATAAAAAGACATTAACTTAAAACTAGTAAGATACTTGTTCCTGGAGATTTTTGCAAAGTAAATCTGTGTGCGGACGAACTCTTGACAGATACACTCTCATCTCGCAGTCTACACCAAGGAGGCGAGACCTGTAGTCAGATTTTATGTTCTTCAATCTAGAGAATCCTGACTCGCACAAGTAGGACGTAGAGATGGGCAGCAAAAGAGGTATTGCTCTATTTGCGATATCCGGATACTCACTGTTGATTAGGATAAAAAAAAAACCAGCTGAAGCATTTACTTTTAATTTCGATCTCAGGACTGATTTCAATGATACACTACTGGCCATTAAATTGCTACACCACGAAGATGACGTGCTACAGACGCGAAATTTAACCGACAGGAAGAAGATGTTGTGATACGCAAATGATTAGCTTTTCAGAGCATTCACACAAGGTTGGCGCCGGTGGCGACACCTACAACGTGCTGACATGAGGAAAGTTTCCAACCGATTTCTCATACACAAACAGCAGTTGACCGGCGTGAAACGTTGTTGTGTTGCCTCGTTTAAGGTGGAGATATGCGTACCATCACGTTTCCGACTTTGATAAAGGTCGGATTTCAGCCTATCGCGATTGCGGTTTATCGTATCGCGACATTGCTGCTCGCGTTGGTCGAGATCCATTGACTATTAGCAGAATATGGAATCTGTGGGTTCAGGAGGGTAATACGGGACGCCGTGCTGGATCCCAACGGCCTCGTATCACTATCAGTCGAGATGACAGACATCTTATCCGCATGGCTGTAACGGATCGTGCGGCCACGTCTCGATCCCTGAGTCAACAGATGGGGACGTCTGCAAGACAACAACACCTCGACGACGTTTGCAGCGGTCTAGGGCGCTGCAGTCGTGGACTGTGCGGGTGGTACCGGCGGAGGTTCGAGTCCTCCCTCGGGCATGGATGTGTGTGTTTGTCCTTAGGATAATTTAGGTTAAGTAGTGTGTAAGCTTACGGACTGATGACCTTAGCAGTTAAGTCCCATAAGATTTCACACACATTTGAACATTTGACGTTTGCAGCAGCATGGACTATCAGCTCGGAGACCATGGCTGCGGTTACCCTTGATGCTGCATCACAGACAGGAACGCTTGCGATGGTGTACTCAACGACGAACCTGGGTGCACGAATGGCATAACGTCATTTTTTCGGATGAATCCAGGTTCTGGTTACAGCATCATGATGGTCGCATACGTGTTTGGCGACATCGCGGTGAACGCACATTGGAAGCGTGTATTCGTCATCGCCATACTTGCGTATCACCTGGCGTGATGGTATGGGGTGCCATTGGTTACACTTCTCGGTCACCTCTTGTTCGCATTGACGGCAGTTTGAACAGTGGACGTTACATTTCAGATTTGTTACGATCCGTGGCTCTACCCGTCATTCGATCCCTGTGAAACCCTGCTTTTCAGCAGGATAATGCACGACCGCATGTTGCACGTCCTGTACGGGCCTTTCTGGATACGGAAAATATTCGACTGCTGCCCTGGCCAGCACATTCTCCAGGTCTCTCACCAATTGAAAACGACTGGTCAATGGTGGCCGAGCAACTGGCTCGTCACAATACCCAGTCACTACTCTTGATGAACTATGGTATCCTGTTGAAGCTGCATGGGCAGCTGTACCTGTACACGCCATCCAAGCTCTGTTTGACTCAATGTCCAGGCGTATCAAGGCCGTTATTACGGCCAGAGGTGGTTGTTCTGGGTACTCATTTCTCAGGATCTATGGACCCAAAAGGCGTGAAAATGTAGTCACATGTCATTTCTAGTATAATATATTTATCCAATGAATACCCGTTTATCATCTGCATTTCTTCTTGGTGTAGCAATTTTAATGGCCAGTAGTGAATTTCGAGAAGTTGCTATTTTTCAAAGTTGTTTAATTATTACTTGGATAAGTTCTCCTCGTTAGGTAAAATTAATTACTTCCAGCCAGCAGTCTAGATCGAGGGAAAGTGTTTCGTTATTCCTTCTGCGAGTCAGGTAGGTACCCTGTTATGTATTTTTTATGTGACTTTTTTCTGCATTCAACTCATTTGATGCGATAGCCGCAGTTGGAAAATCAGTTTGAGCGTTCTCTCCTATGACCGAGATCCCAAGGACGAGTTTTTTTTCGAAAATGCACTGATTTTATCAGTTAATATGGTCGTTCCATGCCGTCCCTGTGAACCTGAATTCAAAACATTAAGTTTGTTGAAAATATCGCGAAGTTATGTCAGATCAGCACACCAAACGGGGTTTAAGACATTCACAGAAATCAAATTTATTATTATCATTAGTTTCAAGCAATGCAAGTAGTTCGTCTTCAGCTCTTTCACACCTGAATTATTTTTCTTAAGGAAAGAATTTTTTTCTTCATGTGGTAATATCCTTAGGTGATTTTTTCAATGGTTTTAGGTGCAAGATTTATACCAAAATATGAACCCTTTTCAAAATATGCTTTGTGCACTTGGCTTCATTATATGGACAAAAATAACTACTAACGAAATATTCTCTATTGTAAGAAACAGTAAAATAATCATTCAATAATTACCATGCAAAATAAGAATATCAGTATTCAATTATACAGTCGAATACAGCGAACCACCCACATCTGTGTATTCTGGTGGTCATGAGCTGCTGCGCATTGCTACGTTGACTTGCTGATACTGGGTGACAATTATTGAACTATATGAAAAAAAAGTAAATTAGTTACAAACTACTGCGTGCACATACTTTATGCAACATGTAAACGTCACTACAGGTATTCCGATTTAGGTTATGACATGTTCGATATGCCTGTCATCATTGACGATGATGTGGCGCAGACGATTAGCGAAATTCTGCATGATCCGCTGAAGTGTCGGAACATCGATGCTTTCGATGACCTCCTGAATGCCTGTTTTGGGGTTGTTGCTGTACACCTTGTCATTAATTAGCTCCACAAAAAGGAGTCGCACGCGTTCAAATCCGGTGAATATGGTGGCCAATCGAGGCCAATGCCAATGGTCTCTGAGTACCCCAGGGCCAGAACGGGTCGCCAAAGTGCTCCTCCAGGATATCAAACACTCTCCTGCTTCGATGGAGTCGAGCTCCGTCTTGTATCAACTACACCTAGTCGAAATCAGTGTCACTTTGGATAATGGGGATGAAATCATCTTCTAAAACCTTCACGCACCGTCCGGTAGTCACCGTGCCAACAAGGAATATCGCACCGATTATTCCGTGACTGGACATTGCACACCACACGTTCACCCTTTGAGGATGAAGAGACTTCTCGATCGCAAAATGTGTATTCTCAGTCCCCCAAATGAGCCAATTTTGCTTATTGACGAACCCATCCAAACGAAAGTGAGCTTCTTCGCTAAACCAAACCATACTCACATAAGAATTCCCATCGTGCCCCGCGGCATGGTGTTTGAACGTCCTAATGCAAAACGATCAGAAGTTATGATGATTTTATTTCATATAGTTCTATAATTGTCACCCTGTATTTTCATAATGTTGCTCAACAATTGGCAGCACTTGGGCACGATGAAAAAGTTCAACATTCACAAATGTGTACCTCAGGTTTCCATTGGGGAAAAAACATTTCCGTTGCAGCCAAGACAGAGTAAAAGTTGACGTATACAATTGTAGCCAGAGGGTCTGAAAGTATTACGTTCTAGAACTCTGGTAAGTATTTTTACTTTGGAAGACTAACGGATTTTACTGTGGAATAAAAACGCTGCACCCATTTCTTTACCTAGTTTCTCTAACATTCTCGATTTTACAGAACGAGTTTTTACATAGTTCATCATTGAAAAACCGTTTCAATGACTTTCTCCAAACGATTTCCGTGCGTAGTCTTCAACGTTAGAGCCTTTCTATGTTATTACTGATGTGTTTTTATTCCGCACAAAAGTTAGAAAGCCCTCTAGATTTCCTGTCATTGCAGCAGCGTCCAGTTGGGTCCGTAATCTTCAACGAAACTCTGAACAGCAATAAATATATCATTCCCAGTGGTTGTTTTTCAGTTCTCAACAAAACAGGTTACGCTCAATCATTTCTGTTCCGCAGACAAAGCTCAGAGAAGATAATAAATGAGCTTTTCCGCAAATGTCAGTACTTTAATCTAAATGTAGAGCAAGTAGCGTGTTTTTTAAGTCTTCTATAACAACTGACAAGTACGTAATGCGCCGATGAACTGTTTCACTTAACAGAGGTTCTTTTGAAATATATTCAGCTGCTTTCAGTCCCAACATGGTAGCAACAGTTTCTTTACATACTGGTAAAATAAGCTCTTCGCCGATTTTATGGAGTTTCTGTTTCTTGCCATTTATTTCAGAAATTTTGCATGATGCCAGAAGAACTTCATCTGAAAGCTTTATGCATTTTCACATCTTGACAGAAGACACTTGTATGGAAGTTTACATGCACTGAAAATAACACCCTCGTAGTTTTTTAGAGACGCTGTGGTGGTTCAAATGGCTCTGAGCACTATGGGACTTAACATCTGAGTTCATCAGTCCCGTAGAACTTAGAACTACTTAAACCTAACTAAGCTAAGGACATCACACACATCCATGCCCGAGGCAGGATCCGAACCTACGACCGTAGCGGTCGCGCGGTTCCAGACTGAAGCGCCTAGAACCACTCGGCCACAACGACCAGCGTTCCAAATGCCTTTCCAGCTTGTTCAGTACCATAGACTAATTTCACACACTGAGCCACACACCAATTGTTTAGGTGTAGGCGTTCTGTCCTCACATGTCCGCGTAAATGCGAAATTCAAATATTCTTCTTTATAGTAGCCGTTGGATCTTGCTCGATCTTGGTTTTACCCTTTGCTAGTACTCTTTCGAATATTAGCATATGGAGTATCGTCACATTTGTGTGACTGGATTCGTGATTTCCTCTCAGGGAGGTCACAGTTCGTAGTGATAGACGGTAAATCATCGAGTAGAACAGAAATGATATCTGGTGTTCCGCAAGGTAGTGTCATACGCCCTCTGCTGTTCCTGATTTACATAAATGATCTAGGTGATAATCTGAGCAGCCCCCTTAGACTGTTTGCAGATGACGCTGTAATTTACCGTCTAGTAAAATCATCCGACGATCAATTCCAATTACAAAATGATCTAGAGAGAATTTCTGTATGGTGCGGAAAGTGGCAACTGGCACTAAACAAAGAAAAGTGCTAGGTCATCCACATGGGTACTAAAAGAAATCCGATAAACTTTGAGTATACGATAAATCGCACAAATCTAAGGGCTGTCTATTCGTCTAAATACCTAGGAATTACAATTACGAGCAACTTTAGTTGGAAAGACCACATAGATAAATTGTGGGGAAGGCGAAACAAAGACTGCGCTTTATTGGCAGAACACTTAGCAGATGCGACAACCCCACTAAAGAGATAGCCTACATTACACTTGTCCGTCCTCTGCTGGAATATTGCTGCGCGGTATGGGATCCTTACCAGGTAAGATTGATGGAGGACATCGAAAAAAAGCAATGGAGGGCAGCTCGTTTCGTGTTATCGCGCAATAGGGGTGAGAGTGTCGCTGATATGATACGCGAGTTGGGGTGGCAGTCAGTGAAACAAGCGCGGTTTTCTTTGCGGCGAGATCTATTTACGAAATTTCAATCACCAACTTTCTCTTCCGAATCCGTAAGTATTTTGTTGACACCCACCTATGTAGGAAGAAATGATCATCACAATAAAATATGAGACATCAGAGCTCGAACGGAAAGATTTAGGTGTTCCTTTTTCCCACGCGCCATTCGAGAGCGGAATGGTAGAGAAGTAGTATGAAAATTGTTCGATGAACCCTCTGCCAGGCACTTAAGTGTGAATTGCAGAGTAATCATGTGTAGATATTCGACCCCAACCTCCTCTGATGTAAAAGAGCTGTCAACGTCTAAAGCTTTCTTTTTTCTTATTAGAAATATGATGAATAGAGCTCACTAGCAACTAGAGAACACATTAAACTACTGAATCTGGTGTAAGATAGTACCGAGCAGCGAAACAAGATACGCAACGACTGATTACCAAAAAATAAAACGACTGAGGAATTAATGTCGGCACTCCTTTAGACACTCTAAGCCAAAAAACTGTCGCACCGCGAAAAAATTATCCGACTGGGAGATGTGAAGTGTAAGTACAGAGAAACAAATGACAACTGTTTCGGAAGAAAATGGATGATTTATTCAAGAGAAAAAGTGTCACAAACTGAGGGCTGGGTTGGGTTGTTTGGGGAAGGAGACCAGACAGCGAGGTCATCGGTCTCATCGGATTAGGGAAGGACGGGGAAGGAAGGAAGGAAGTCGGCCGTGCCCTTTGAAAGGAACCATACCGGCATTTGCCTGGAGCGATTTAGGGAAATCACGGAAAACCTAAATCAGGATGGCCGGACGCGGGATTGAACCGTCGTCCTCCCGAATGCGAGTCCAGTGTGTCACAAACAACTGAGCAACTCAATAATTTCTTGGTATACATCTGGATATTGTGCAAGCAGTTAGTCGACTTGACATTGATAGACAGACTTGTTGTATGTCCTCCTGAGGGATATAGTCCCAAATTCTGATCGGCAAAATTAGATCGACAAAATTCCGAGCTGGTTGGAGGGCGCTGACTGTAATACTCCAAACGATCTCATTTGGGGAGAGATCTGGCGACCTTGCTGGCCAAGGTAGGATTTGGCAAGCATGAAGACAAGCAGTAGAAACTCTCGCCGTCTAATCTTGCTGAAATGCAAAGCTGAGATGGCTTACTGTCAAGGGCAACAAAACAGGGTTTAGAATATTGTCGACGTACCGCTGTGCTGTAAGGGTGCCACGAATGACAACCAAAGGGGTCCTGCTATGAAACAAAATGGCACTCCAGACCATCACTTGTGGTTGTGGGCCGTACGGCGAGCAGCAGTTAGACTGCTATATTGCTATCCCACCAGTGTCCGGGGCGTCTCCAAACGACTTCACTGGACATCGGGGCCTGGAATCGCATTGATTAAAGTAGAATTGACTTCAGTGATGATTCCCACTTGGAACTGAGTCTCGATGACCAGCGAAGATGTGAGAGTTTCTACCTTGCTGAAACCTACCTTGTCCAACAAGGTCGCTGAGTCCCTCCCCTATTGAGAATTTTTGTACCATTATAGGTGGGTCCCTACAACCAGTTCGGGATTCTGACGACCCAGCGCGCCAATTGGACAGATTTTGGCATGTTATCCCTCAGGTGGACATCCAACAACTCTTTCAATCAATGCAAAGCCGGAAAACCGCTTGCATAACGACCAGAGATGGACGAACGCGTTATTGACTCGCTCAATTTGTGAAACTCTTTCTCTTGAATAAATAATCCTATTTTTCTGAGACTGCAGTCGTTTGTTTGCCTGTACATGTACGTCACATCTAACGATTTCCGTCACCTTCGGTTAATTTCTTCGTGGCGCGTCCCTTTTCTTCAAACCAGAATTTCCAGATTCCTCTTTGAGTATCCACGGACATTTTCTCCGACGCTACTGACAAAGCCAAAGATACCGGCATCCCCGCCAACAGTGGATCGAAGAGTGCTGCCCGCCGCCAAAAGTGGGAGTTTTTTGGTGAAGTTTTTTCGTGGAATGAGAGATCGTTCGTTTCACAGTGGAATGCAAAAAATATGTAATTATTACGATGTGGATAATCAACTACAGTGATAGGCAGTTTCTTGAAAATTGGGCTATTCGTAGAAACGATTTGGCTATAATTTTTTTTTTCATTCTAGATATTTTATCTGCGGGAGATTAAAGACATTAAGAATCTCGTGACACACTTACATGTATTCGTGACACAACAACGTTTCGTGACTCATTGGCTTGAGAAACGATGAACAGGCAAACAATCACTCACTGGCCACCATAATCGTTTAACTCTGGCAAAGAGTTGAAGCAGCACTGAATGATGTACCCATATCCGTCATCCAACTTAGTCTGTGTTGATGCCCAGATGGGTTAGAACCATTGGGCTGCCTCAGGTTATAACTCTGTATACTGAATTTCGCACGCTCCTACCCCCAGATCATCAACAAATTTTAATCATATATTTTTTCTACTATATTTTATACAAACAATAACTAAATACCGTTATTTGCTGTCATTCTTGGTCATGCAATTTTAATGACCAGCAGAGTAGAATCAAGTTTTTTACCATAATCAGGCGACTCCCTTAAATGTAGTTATTTGGGAACTTAGGAGCAAGAACCCGCAAATATCTTGCTGATTTTACGGAGATTAGTATTTAGCCGACTCACAGATGTAATTTATTCAATCAAATTGCAATATTCCAGTAGTGATCTGACAGTTAGTGATGCAGTTCTCCACATTTAGATAAATAGATAAACTGATAAATGGAATGATGATCACTGTGCATGGTGCTGTGGTCAGAACTGGCAGCACTGGATTGTTAATGAATTCGATATGGTAGACTAATATCAGGTTGCATAAAACCCTCACTGCTTGATCGTCAAAACCTTCACCTAACTCACAGATTACGCATGTTTCAACCACACATACTTCCCGATTCATATTATGATTTAACGTTAAGTTTACGATTAAGTCATTAGAGATGGACCACAAGATCAGACTGGGGAATGGTAGGGAAGGAAATCGATCATTTCCTTTCCATGGGAACCATCCTAAAATTTTTCTTAAGAGATTCGGGGAAATCATGTAAAACCTAAATCTGAATGGCCATATGCGGACTTGAACCGCCATCATCCCGGAAGTAATTCTGGTATCTTACTTATGCTCTATACCATTTTGTTTATTATCTATATGAAGTCGTATATTTCCAAAAATTCTTCACCAGTTACTTTGAAATGTTGACACAATGCTGTATACGAATACGGTCATGTTTTCACACATAGGAAAGCGCCATATGATATATATATATATATATATATATATAATCTGACACTGAACCATACACCAAATGTTTCGGTGTAGGCTTGCTGTCCTCACCTGTCCACGTAATGCGAAATTTATATATTCTTCTTTATAGTGGCCATTATGTTGGACCTTGCTCGATCTTGGTTTTATGGTTTTCTGGTTCTCTTTCGAGTATTAGAATAGTCGACCCCACTCCTCTCAGATGTAAAAGAGTTGTCAACGTCTAGGGTTTCTTTTCTCTTATTAGAAATCTGTCCATGATGAAAAGAGCGCACTAGTTGTAGCGTCCCAAGTTGTTCCGAGCGAACATTTGTTTTAGGATAGCTTGCTGCATGCAACGTCGGGGGCTGACATCTAGCGGCCTACCCGGGAAAGCTATTCAATGTCTCTTACTGAACCACCTATAAGCACCTAAATAAACGATATTAAATATTATTCAATCATTTTCAAAATCAGTACACTACGTTTTGTTTTTCAGGAGAAGATTGTATAAAAATTTCAACACTGTAACTATCATAGTTTCGGAGATAGAAGAAATTACTTAAGAAGTCAAAACCGACACTTAATGAATTAAATTCAGTTAGGAATTATAATAGCTTATCTTTTGGTATCGCTTGGAAACACAAGCAGAACTCTCGGTGTGCAGAATTAATTAATTGAAATGTTCATATTAAAACTTAAATAATTTTTCGTTTTCGTAATATAAAAATCAGATAAAATTATTAGTTGCGCCTAATATTGTTGTGGAAGTAAATCTGAGTAAATGAGAGTGTGTATGTGGGACATTCGTTAAATTTAAATGTTGCATTATATACCGTCTTAAGGAACCTGCAAGAATTACAGAAGCCTGTCGTGAGAAAATGATACTAGGGGATTTACCCACTTTGCTGATGACGCAAGTCGAAGTATGATTGCTATTGTAACAGAGCAGCCAGAAATTCAGCTGGAGTAAAATCTGTATCTAAAGAATATTTCCAGAATTATTGTCTTTTCGTATTTGTTTATTAAACGTTACTTTAACATTTGTATGTCAGATTGACGCAAATGCGTGTGTGTGTTTGGATTGGTGCAGGCCAGTTTTGGCGCGAGTATGATCATCAGTGAGCATTCTGATTGGCAGCGAGTATGGTCAGCCAATCGAAATTGAGACGATTCCCACTCATTACCTAATAGTTATACAGGGAGTGAGGCTGGAAGAGAGTCACTCGCTAGCTTTGAACGCCGATGGTCACGTTACTAGTGCCAGTCAAAATAATGTGTAAGATGAAGAATTACTTAGTGTTTGAGTTATTGCAGTTGTTGTTGAGGACTGCTTGGCAAAATTTCAGAGATTTTGACTAAATCTGTTGGACAGATATTCGCATGTGAAATGTTGGCCTTCATAGTATCCGCGTGGCATCTGTCAGTATTCAACCACTGAGCATTTTTTGGCGAGCAGTATCTTTTTTTTTTTAGAAATCCAGAAGAAGAGCCAAATGTAATAACTGTTATTAGTGGTGAGATTAATGACTGTGAAAACGTTATTTAATTCATGTCGGGTTTGAATAGATTTCTGGCTGCTGTGCATGTGAAATGTGTGTATGAATTGTGAACTGGAAGGAAATAGCCAACAGTTTAAATGTGGACTGAATAGCATCTTATCTTTGGCTATCAAGGACGAAATAAACATTTTTGTATGGAAATTTCGGACATTATTTTCCAGAAGTCAATCCATTTTCTTACCACCTGATAAAATTTTTAATACTGTATTTCTACAGAAATGTCTTTCATAACTAGAGTTGCGTGGCCTCAGTGATTGCAGATATTAGGTGGTGTTTTTCATCAACGCTGTTTTCACATCATCTTGTAAGTATCTACATTGCCGAGTGAAGGGACACTAAGCAGACGCCGTTCTGAGGTACGTGAGTTTTAATTTGCAGCTTGCTTCACTCAGTTCTAGCGAACATAATAAAACCCCGCCATGCCGCATAGTAACTAGCAAACTCACGAAACTACTGGTTTAAAATTGTACCGAGCAGCGAAACAAGATACTTGACGACTGATTACAAAAAAATAAAACCACTGAGAAGTTGATGTTGGCACTCTAAGCATTAAACTGTCGCACCCCAAAGAAATTATCGGAATAGTAGATGTGAAGTGTAAATATAGACAACTATTTCGGAAAAATATGGATGATTTATTCAACAGAAGTAATGTGTTGGTCCACATCTGGACCTTACGCAAGCAGTTATCCGACTTGGCATTGATAGACTTGTTGTATGTCCTCCTGAGGGATGTAGCCCCAAGTTCTGTCCGACTGGTGCCTTAGATCGACAAAATTCCGAGCTGGTTGGAGCGCCCTGACCATAATGCTCCAAACGATCTCATTTGGGGAGAGATTCGACGACCTTGCTGGCCAAGGTAGGATTTGGCAAGTGTGAAGACAAGCGGTAGAAACTCTTGCCGTCTACAGGCTGAACTGTATACACATATAGAAATACATATGTATTCAAATGCAATGTTGTTGCAAAATTTTGAAAGCAATCACTGTAGAACTTTCGGAGATTTAATATTTTGAACAAAGAACACGAGATTCTTGCTATCTATGTGTCCCCTTTATATATTACATACGTATGTTTATATGGACCAATGGTACTTCAGTACATATATAAAAACACGCGCATTTTCGATTGCAACACCGTGTCGAAATTTCGAAGTAACGGTGAAGAACTTTTAGAGATTTCTGGTTCTGTGCAAACGATCATTTCGTTCAATACAAATGAAAATATAAATGTTCATGTATTCAAAATCTTAGCTCTCCAAAAGTTCTTCAATAACTACTTTGACGTTATTCCACAACACTGTATCTGAATACGTGCTTGTTTTTATGTATCCACTGGAGCATCATATACAATATATATGTAATACTTGTATGGGAAATCTGTATCAACATTTAAATGTTTCAGAAAGATATTCACCGATTCCTTGGAAATTCTGACATAACATTGCATTCGAATATGCATGTGCTTTTATGTAACATATTTTTATATATGTAATTCATTAATAAATATGTAATGTAAAAAGGGAAAACTTTATTACCAAAAATCTCGAAGTTCTTGACCGATTTACTTCAATTTTTTACGTGTTTGGACACACACACACACACACATGATTCAGCAATAAAACCTCCTGCATTTGACGTAGCTGGCGTGCGAGCTGCAGTGAGGATACTGATGTGGTGTGTGTTTTCTTCAAAAGCAGTGTACGTGTCATTTTCAGTGTGCACCATGGCATGGCCTGATGGGTATCGTGCTTTTGTTATGGAGGAATTTATTTGTCATAGTGGTTCCGTGATTGGTACTCAGCGAGCGTTTGGGAGATGATTCGAACTTGGCCGACATGATCGTATCCGGATAGAAAAACTATTCAACTGTGAATGCAAAACTTTAGAAAGACAGGTTCACTACTGAAAAGAATACCTACTGGCCGTCCTCGGACTGTAACAACGCCGGAAAATGTGGCACGTGTGAGAACGTCTGTGCAACAATCACAAATACGTTCAGCATTTAAAACTTGCAGCTGCCCTGGGATTATCTAATTGGAGTGTAAGAAGAATTCTTCATCGAGAACTTCATATGCACCTCTTAGAAATGATGGTTATCCAAGAATTGCGTGAAAGAGAACTTGAAACTTACAGAGCTGCATGTGAGAAAATTCTTCAAAACATCCCACCTAGCACTTTGTTTCTTTGGATGAGGCCCATTTCCACTTATCAGGAACTGTAAACAAACAGAATTTCCGCTATTGAACTGCAGAAAACCCTCGTGAAATTCGTCAGTGACCACTACACAGCCCTCATGTGACAGTTTGGTGCGCCGTTGCTGAATGTTTTGTGTGGGGACTGTATTTTTTCGAAGAAGGTGGTTACACGATAACGGTTAATTCAAACCGTTATTGTCACATGCTAGAGACCTTCCTCCAGGCTAGGTTAAACCATTTTATTACAGGTCATGAAGATCAAGAAGTGTGGTTCCAGCAAGACGGAGCAACATCCCACGCCTCTCGGCGTTCTATGGAAATGTTGCGCGAGTTGGTTCCTGGTCATCTTGTCTCTTTGCGAGGAGACATCGCGTGGCCCTCAAGGTCGCCTTGTGATTTTTTCGTTAGGGACACTTATAGGCTCTAATGTACAAACATCGTCCCACAACACTGAAAGAACTTAAAGAGAAGTGGCAGCCATTCCAAGAGAAATGGCACGAAGAGGTATGGAGCACTTTCGAGGATAGACTTCGTCAATGTCTCAACAATGGATGATGTCATTTAGCAGATATAATTTCTAAAACCAAATAATCCAAAATGGCAAACTATGTATTTTTCATAAGTAAAAGTAATTTTTCTCTATCATATTTAGTTTTTGTGTGACACCTATGAAAATGTGGAGGATTTATTGCTGGACTGTGAAATATTGTTTGCAAAGAGGAAAGTTGTATTTATGGCTTATCGGATTATGATTACAATACTACTACAGAATCTGAATTTGCAATAACAATAAACAAGACTCTGGTACAGAGAGGGGGGAGAGATAAGGACAGGGGGTGGGGAAGGAGGAGATAGAGAGGGGAGGGAGAAAATCGACACAGAAAGGGGGGCAGGTGATAGACAGAAAGAGTGGGAGAGAGGGTGGCCAGGAGAAGATAGCCTGAGGGGACAGAAGAGGATATAGGTAAATGGGGGGATGGATAGAGAAAGGGGAAGGAATGGATGGACAGAGAAAGGGGAGGGAGAGGAGGGGCAGGGGAAGATGTAATGGACAGAGAGAGGAGGGAGGAGGAGGAGGAGGAGATGGATAGGTAGAGGGGGAGAAAGAGATTAAGAGGTATATCCAGTTCCCATACATATTGTAAACGTGTGCTATTCCTTTTCTTTCTTTTCCATTTAACCAGACTGAGCCACAGCAACGCTTGGCTGAGAGCTGGTAGTCCTCAATAAATCTATTGAAAAGTTTGGGAGACAAACGCAAACACACACACACACACGTGGTATGAGTGTTAATGAACCGACTGTATCCCTGAAGTAGCATTAGTAACTGGTTCTTCTATCAATGATGGCTCACTCTTGCAGTCTTAGTTTTTCACTTGTTTATATTTTCAACAAAATTTAAATTACCTTAAGCATTATTGGTATGTCTTTCATCACTACTCCTCATTTTCTGAATTAATAATCCCTGTCATGAGTTAACATGTTTCATCTGAATTCCTCAAACAAGAGTTTTGAGTGATAATGACAGTGACGTTTAGCAAGTGTCATACTTCTAAAACATTAATGTATCATTACCCAGCCCTGCTATAATCAAAGGTCTCTTCTGAAACATTCATATTTTCTCCTCTGGAGTTTTCAACATTTCTTTTAGGGGTCTAAGAGCTTGGAATAAAATAGGAATTCAGATAATCTTTAGCGTCAACTCAAGAGCCGTTAGTGAAGTAAGTATTAATACCCAACAGTCATTCAGTGTAAAAAGAAAGGATTCTCTTTGTTTTTGAGACACACACCATTTCCTTTCAGGCCCTGTCACTGTATCTATCTCATGGCTCTTACGCACATACGTTAAGAATCACCTATTTTCACATAGATATATGAAAAATGATTATTAACATTACAAAATAGCAAGTAGCGAGGCGACGCTGCTGTTAGCACACTGGACTCGCATTCGGGAGGACGACGATTCAAATCCACATCTGACTTTCCAGATTAAGTTTTTTGTGATTTCCATAAAGTGCTCTAGGCAAACGCCAAGATGGTTCCTCTGAAAGGGCAGGGCCTGTTTCCTTCCCCATCCTGCCCTAATCAGAGCTTGTGCCCTGTGTTTAATGACCTCGTTGTCGATGGGATGTTAACCACTAATCTTACTTCTTTTCAAAAAAAAAAATATAACCATGAAGAGGATTCAAGGACATTGCCACTGTAAATTAAAGGTGTGCAAACATTTGCCACGCAAGACATTTGCACACCGGACATTTGCCACGATTTTACCTGCTCCAAAGGGTTGGGTCCCTTGTCTCCCCCTAGGGAAAGCTGCTTTCGAAGAACTTAGAAGCGTTGAATTTATTAGAACATCTCTGTGGACCACCTGACGATGCGGCTCTGGAAGTGAGAAACCAAGTGAAAAGGGCGAAGAGAAGGTCTCAAGAAGAAAGTACACAGTTATCGGAGATATACGAGGATGAAATGGGAAATCTACATAACAAAGGTTATGACTTTGTTACAGTGATGCCTATTTCAGAATCTATGAAGAGAATCATGTGTTGTCGACAGAGTCAAGTGCAGGGGAACCAACAAGAGCCTAAGAACTCTTATGAAATTGATCTTCATGAAGATAAACTGGGAGATGGCAGTAGTTTTCTTCTAGAAGACAATAGATTAGGTGATAGAATAATGATTTTTAGTGGAAGCAGAGGAAAACAAAGTTTTAAAAAATTTTCCCATTTTTTTTATGGATGGAACATTTAAGAGCTGCAGCAAGCAGTTTGCACAAATCTACACGATACACTTAGACTAGGAGGCCCGATTAAAGAAACAAACATTCTTCCTACTGTATTTGCACTGCTCCCTAATAAGAAGAAAGACACATGTTCGTCTGTTTCGTCTGCTAAAACAGGCAGTTCCTGAGTGGTGTCCTAAAGAAGTGAATGTCGCGCTGGCATTTGTAAAACCAGAGGACGTAAGCAATGGATGGATTGAGATTCATGCAGAAGCTCCTGATAACGGAAGGCTCTCTCAATTTTTTGACTACTTTGTGGACAACTGGCTAGAGAATGAGGCTATTCCAAAATAAATGTGGAACTGCTATGGAAAAAGGCACCGAACGACGAATGCTGTTGAAGGCTGGCACAACAAAATAAATAGTATAATTGGAAACCCTCACCCTAGAATCACCTACTTGGTGGAGTGCTTGAAAAAGGAAGCAGAGCTCACAAACTGCATGTACATGAAATTGGAAATGAATCTTGAAGGTAAGAAGAGGAAGAAGAAGCACTTGAACCTGGACGACAGGATAGAGAGAATCGTAAACAATTATGAAGAGACTGGCAACATTAGGTCTTGCTTGAAAGCGATTGCCCATATTCAGAAACTGGACTAAAATACGTTAAAAATAATGTATTAAAAAACTATGAAGACCACTGAGTCCTCGCAGGTCACTGAGTTAAAATTATTGAAACATTGAAGCAGCATTATCGGCGCTAATATTAAGTTGTAATTGTAAATAGAGTGTACATTAGTGCAGCCTGTTTAGACTGATTTTAAACACTCCAACATGGTAAATGGTCATCTATCATTTTGACCGTCCAAAGCCTGTGCAAAGTGTGATGGGAATCAGCCTTTACTGTAAAAATTAAACAGTGTTTCAAGCCTCACAAAAGCATCCCTAAATAGCTTAACAATGTAACTAACTGGTCCCAGCTCGGTTCACTAGCGCGTAATCTAGAAGCAGTGAAATTTGGCTTAACGAGGCCAGTATTAAACATCACTCAAGTGATCATCCTGTAACCAGAATTTACAGTTACATCTAACCATTTTCAATAGCAATTACCTATTTAAGGAAGGGCTCCTACTATTGTCACGTTAACTTTTCCCTACCTTCTAATATTATGGCCATATTATTAAATAATTGTGAGTTCTAAATTTATTTTCTGAAGCTTCAGAGTCGCAACTATCACCTAAAATATCATGGTTTGTTAAACTGATAGTATACGCTTTTGTAAAAGAAAATGGGAACTGAACCTTTCAACTGCACCTAAAATTGACATCCCAAAACTGCTCTGATACTAAGGTTGACAATTTTGTAACCTCAAATATTTTTTTAATTTAAATTTAGCTGCAAACATATACAATAGATGTAAATCTACTTAAGTACATTTAGATACACTCCTTTAAAAATTAAAATTCCTTACTAAATTGTTGATTATCTTTAAACAGGCAAGTAAAAGAAACTGAAACTAAGCAAGGAGGTTACAACTGAAAATTAATTGTTACTAAAGAAAATCAGAAACAAATGTATTAGACCTACTTTTCTTATACACTAGAGATTTTTTGAAAAGATATTTGATCATTTCCTCTGTCACTGACAGTTCAGGCACCTCTGCAAAATCAGTTATTTGATAGTGTAATTTGAGTTGCTTTGCAACACCAGGGATTTCTACTTCTATATTATGTTTGCAGCTATTGTCATTTCGATTTCTGAAATATTTACTTCGTATTTTTTGGTGAAGGAATTTCGGAAAACTGCATTTAGTAACTCCACTTTAGTGGCACTGTCGCTGTCGCGTAGTAAAGGTACTTACTGAGCCGTTCCGCTGGTTTACTTAACATGGGACCAGAATCTCTTTGGGTTTTCCGCCACATTTCTAGAGAGAGTTTCGTTGTGGAAACTATTAAACGCATCTTGCATTGAAATCCGCACCAGATTTCGAGCCTCAGCAAAACTTGGCCAGTCTGAAAGGGTACAGTACCGCCCGACATTGAAAATAGGTACAACATACTTCATTATTATTGTCAGGACCACACTTTTTTTTGTAAAATAACTCAATTTCAATTAATACAGCGAAGCCGGATACCAGTGTGGGAAAGAATGACAATTTATTTATTTAATTGATCACATGTGCACCCCCACAAAGTAAATCCCTACATCCAGTTTGGTGAGATCTGTGAAATGAATGAATGTATGGTCGTCTGCTAACGGCAGATAGTGAATGTGAATATATGATCATCTTTGAGTCGATCCTTTGGCCACCTTTGGTGGGACCAAAGAGATGAAATTTGCCTGAGCTTTGAGCGCCTGAAATGTGGCTGACCAATGCGGTAGAAAGGTGCTCCCCCCACTTCAGCAGAGGTGGAGAGGACCTCGAGAACGGCCATGTTTCGGCACTCTGCCGCTGGATCTTGTGTTGTTAAGACCTGTTTTAGTTGTGCTCCGTAATGACGAAAGAGTGGAGACATGGTATGCATGTGGAATATTTAAGAGTAGTTTGAAATAATAATTTCTCTATTTCAGGAACTTTTGTGGGGAGAATTAAATGTCAGGCAGGTAATATTAATGGGATTGTAGTAATCTTCGGAAGTGACCAACGGTCACAATGAAACCACGTATAGCAATAAGTTGAAATACTTCTGTGTGCTTAAGTTAATCTGAATTACTAGCGTGTGTACAATAAGTTGAAATATTTAAGAAATAGCGTGTGTACCATAAGTTGAAATATTTAAGAAATGGCGTGTGCAGGACTTGAAATTAGAGACGAGTACTTCCACATGGTGAGTACTGTGTGAGTCTCAAACTGTGTATGAGACAAAGGATAAAGAGAAGTACTCATCCATGGTATCAGTTGAGGACTCGCGTGTGTGATGAATACGTTCTTAAGATTACTTTGCGTGATATGATTCCGTGTGACGCTAGAGTCAAACTCTGAGAGAGAAGCAAGGTGAGTCGGCCGTCTATCCAGCAACGCCACTTGGCTTGCATTGCACAGGAAGACGTGCATATATCTCCAGAGTTCATAGTAGTAATGTAGAATTATAAAGTGGGGCAGTGTCGTGTGAAACTGGGATAAATATTGATTGAAGTGGGAAAGCTGAAAGTGATAATGTTGTGACTATTCTCTGTGTAGTATTTCATGTTGTAGTGTCGTGTATGTCATGTAATTTGGGTATGTGTGGTTTGCATGGGAGAGTAGCGAGGTAGTTTCAAAAGATTAGTGGGTTATGCTTGTTCCATCAGTACCGCTCGGTCTGGAGGAAAGTTTAATGATGATGATTGTGAGAGTCGAAGTGTGAGGTATAATAAAAGATCCACCATCCTATCCAGAAAGTGCACTGTAGCGCTAAAAATAATTACGAGACCATAATATAGAGATTCACCATTGTAAAGCCATGCCCACTGGGCGGAATTTCTCATGTGTTATTGTTGTAGGTTGTAGAATTTGTGTGTTTAGGTTAGAGAATTTATCGGAATAAATAAGATAGTGAAAAGAAAAAGATTGGTGGACTTTTCCTTCGAGTTGTATGTTGTCATGATGTCCCGACTTTATAATGTGTGCGCCATTTATATTCAGTGCGGTGGCCACGTGTTGATAAAAGCCGTTAAATAAAAGACAAAAAGAAAATGTGGTATTGCCAGTGCGTAGTGTACAGTCAGAGTTCTGTAATTTACTGATAGGTCAGATGCGTGTTTCCGTTGCGTGTTAATCATATAGGAGGATAACTTGTAACTTAAGTGTGAGTACTAGAGTCCATGTTACTCGATAAATAAGAATGAATCCACTCGCTTGGCAGACCACTCATCTTGCAGGCCTGACTGCTTGATCCCACAGTATGAGTAAGGCATGTGGGTGCCTCTCAAGTCGTGGAGATTTTGTGTTCGTCTAAATTATACGTGCCTTTTTCGGTGCTGCTGCAGCACCTTTTTGTCGTGTTTTGTGTACCATTTGTTCCTCCTCTTATTAATTTATTTGGTATGAATCTCTCGAGTGCTGTTGACACTGTTTCTTTGAATTTAAGCCACATATGGTCTTCTCTTACATAGTTTGGAAGGATTGGAGACTGTCTCTTAGAAAGACGTCAACCGAATTTGTAAGTGTTTTTATAAATAAATATATTTCGCGTTTAGTTTTGGTGAATTTCTTTGTTACAGAATTGCGTCTCACTACGACTGTGTGTTTACTAATCCCAGTATCCGTCGTGATGCTCAGGATTATTGGTGGTTAAGAGGTCAAGTGTGTTTTCGTAACCATTTACAATTTGAGTGGCCTCCTGAGCTAATTGTTCAAAATAATTAAAAAAAAACATTTAGAACAATTACGGAAGTTGTTTTCTATCTACAATAGGTTCTGAAAATGTATTTTTGTCTACATATGGAAGGTAGATTGAAGTCACTTTCAACTATAATTGTATGAGTAGGGTACCTATTTGTGATGAGACTCAAGTTTTCTTTGAACTGTTCAGCAACTTTTTCATCTGAGACCGGGGGTCGGTAAAAGGTGCCAGTTATTAATTTGTTCCGGTTGTCGAATATAACCTCTGCCCATACTAAGTCACAGGAACTATCTGCTTCAATGTCGCTTGTGAGCTGGAACATACATTACCTTATTTTTCCTTAAGTTGTGCTTCTTGTTTCTGTTGTAGTGCAGATCATTACAATTACGGCTTTTCCCTCCAAAACCTAGGATGGTTTCTCTGTGAACTTGTAAATACCAGAGCTGAGCAATGTAGAACAACAATGTACGTTACAAGCATAGAATTCTGTATTACTTCATTTCCTTATTTCTAACATTTTAAAATTGTACGTCGGCTTTAGATGACATATCATAGATGTTCTGATCTTTATTTAGTGAACGTATTTTCAGTCATGTTTTGAACATTGTCCTTCTACACTTTACTAACTAATGTTTCGCCGCAAGGGATATCTGATTTTAGAGAGTAATTAATATGGAGTATGCCGTTCTTCGACTGATGACCTCAGATGTTAAGTCCCATAGTGCTCAGAGCTATATGTCGTTCTTCTTTTCAAACACTCACATGCCAATTTCTTCTTTCCTTATTGTCTTTTGGGCATGCAGTTGTAGTGATTAAAGTAGGCACAAATGCACTGACCAAAAAGAAATGATTAACGTAAATTCGCATTCTCTTTACATCGTTCCTTTCTTGTTGCTCCCATGGCGATGGACTATTTCTATCGCAATCAGTAAGCGTGAAAGGAAGTTACCGTACAGACAGAGGGATCTATATTTGTACTTGGCAGAACTAATTACATACTGACAATCGTCGGTACTGCTTTAGTTTCCCAAAAGCTATAAATATTTCGATTTCGGAAAAAAAGCTCTGTATTTCGCCACGTACTGGTTTTATCGAGTAAAATGTAGAGACGGTGGGTTGAAAGCGAACAGAAGTACGAGGAAGGCGGTCCCTTACCTGGGGGATCGCTACTCAAGGTACCTGGCGAAGGGGCAAGTGTGGCAAATGTCCGGCATGGCAAATGTCCGGCGTGGAAAATGTCCGGCATACAAATGAAAAGCTTATTAGCATTAGCGCTAAACTGTAAGTAGAGCTAAACATCCTAAAGGTTCAATTACAGGTACAGTACTGGCTACCAGACGTGCATGAAAAGTGGTAATTTCTGTAGTTCACCTGTCACAGCTCACTGTGATTCACTAACGCATACGACACGAAAGTGTAAATGCCTTTCAAAGCACAAACTCCCTGCACTGCTCGTGTTGTGAAGACAGTTTGATGTACATTGTGAAAAACACTATTGCTTCATTATTTTATTTAAAAGTTTAGTATTAAATGCTCGTGTTTTGAAGATAATAGAACAAGTATCCTAACGGTTTCCAAGGGCTCCAGCCGTTACAATGACAATATAGTCGCATTGTCACTACATGGCTTTGAGACTTCGCTTTATAGTAATTTCATCCTAGATGTCCCAATATGTCCACACAACTGCAAATTAGAGACAATGAAGAATGGTAGTGTTCAAACTTTCGTCATTACTATACTATACTTATAAAAGTTATCTTCATACAGTTGATGAACTATGGCAAATACAATGTTCCTAAATTCTTCGATTCACCTTACATACTTAATGAAATTCTTCAGCTATTCCGTATCACATTTATCTGTATATGTCAAGTCCTTTTGAATTTAGTTGCTTAAATGCTTCATTCTGTTCCCGATTTCATGTCCAGATAAATCTTTCATTTTGTGTCAGTAGCAGAGCGTAATTTGAGAAATGGGTAGATAATTACGTTGAGATATAACATCAGTCTCTATTACGTATCTCATTGGATTCACGTCAGACCTATATCATAGTTGATACATACATCTGTCTCATTCACACATTTCAGAGCTCAGTATCAGGCTACATTGCTGAACAGTGCCCTTATTTTACAATAACGAAGTGTAACACATCTAAACTGCCTGACAAAAAGAATGAAGCATTTGGAAGGGGGAAAGGAAACGAAACGCAACTTCACGGGTTGAGAGTGTATGAGGTGTTATATCTGTGATTACAGAATCGAGTCACATTTATAGTGTGAGTCCACTTATCAATGTGACATTGCTCTCCTTCTGTCCTGGATACATACATCGAAAGGTGTCTTAAACCCGCTGAATGATCTCTCGAGGTAAAGTGGCCCTCAACAGTTGTAGCTAATCCTTCATATCATGAATACTACCGAGTGATGTGGTGCAGTAGTTACCACAATGGACTCGCATTCGGGAGGACAACGGTTCGAATCCGCGTCCGGCCATCCTGATTTACGTTTCCGTCATTTACTTAAATCGCTTCAGGCAAATGCCTCATGGTTCCTTAGAAATGACACGACCGACGTCTTCCCCCATCATCCGATGGGACCAATGACCTTGCTATTTGGTTCCCTCCCCCCAATCAACCAACCATCCATGAATACTGGTACCAGTACAGAGCTAACGTCCGAGCTGGTCACTCGTATGTTTTATTGGGCGGAGGTCTGGGGGTCTGGCAGGCCATGGGAGTGTCTCAGCATCACGCAGACAGTTCATAGAAACATGTATCATGTGTGGACGAGCATTGTCCCGTTGGAAAATGTCACCACGGCACTGTTGCGTGAGAGATAACGCATGAGGATTCAGGGAGTCCATGATGCAGCATTGTGCGATCGGAGCTGCTTCAGTCACTAACAGCAGTGACCTGAAGTCATATCCTGATGCTAGGAGTAAACCTGCTGTGCCTCCCAAAACATTTTAGGAATGGGACATCTCTCCAGGTCGCCACCATGCTTGCCACCAACGGTCATCCAGGGTAGTACTGAACTGCAGTTCATCACTGAACAAATGTGATGTCATTCATCAGCAGTCCATGCTTTCTGGTCGTGGCACCAGTCCAAATGCAGATGCAGCCATTTCAGTTAGTAGTTGGGCTAGAACAGTTTCACGACAGCCCACAATGTTGTCAGATTTCCCCAACTCCCTCTTCCCTTCCCCCTCCTCACTCCTCAATCTCTGCTGATTTAATGCAATGTTTGGTAACAAATTATTCATAGTATTTGATTCCCCATGAACACATCTACAGTCGTCATTCTGTTCTTTATGCACAGCCAAGACAGTGGAACAGTCTTAACAGTTTCGCTGTTGCAGTGTCGTCTTATATTTAGTTGTTGTAACATTACAGCTGTCATTCTTGTTGCAATGTTAAAAGACAGACGCATTATGGGAAACACGTGATACTAAAGAAGTAAAGATCAGGATAACTAGCAGCAGGTAAAATAATTAAAAACTAATGAAACTGTGTAGTATGAACACACACACACACACACACACACACACACACACACACACAGAATAAGACATGCACCATTTTTCCAACATAATACATACAATTTACATGCACTGATAGTGTGCCATCAGTTCACACGCACATAAACACACATATTTGCATATCTATTTACTCTATTGCAAATACATTCACACATCTACACAAATGTTATTTACAAATAAATGCGTCCAGTACCTCACTATCATACAAGTGAGTATATATGGTAGGGTTTAGGTCCCATCAGCACAAATTACCCATTTGTTGTTGTGAGGAAACAGGGAAGTTTTCACCTGTGATAGAATGTGTAGCATGTGGTCTTGTGGTTGAATAATAACTTGTTGCGCTATATGCATAAGAGAAGGCAGAGTGCTACGAACACCAATCCAAGAAATCTTCAACGAAGAGAGCCACTGAGGCTACCTCTAGGTGTCAAATGTCACTGAATAGTATGTACATGTTTTTAATCTATGACTTACAAACTGTGACCCATTTACCTACTCTCTCATTAGTCTGATAACCTTAGTGATTGCAGGCATTATGCCGTATTGACTACTGGCTATACATCCAGATACGTCGGATGCATTGGGGTGGCATGTTGTGGATTGGAATAGTTCGCCAAAGAGGTGAAGTTGTCCGTATTGGGTCTACAAAATGAGTTTTCTATATTTCATAAAGGGCCTGGTACATATGGAGCTAGGATAGGTCCGATGTACATAACCCAACATAAACAGGTTTCAAGAGTTCTATCGTCTTCTCCAGAGCAACAAATTCTTCGTTGAAAATCGTGGCCAGCTTAAACTTTGGCCTTGCTATATGTTTCACGCCATAACGCTCATCCCATTTAGTTCTTAAGAAAATTTGGAAGTTCTCTCTACATTCTCTATTCTTTTGTCGAAAACTGCATTGTTCATAAGTTCAAAAGAATCTTTTTCGAAATCATGTCTCACGAAACACTCTTATTGCTTGTAAGGGGACTGAATCATGAACACAAGGGCAAAGCTTGAAAAATTTGTCAGTTTTCTACATAGTGTAGCTCGTAGAATAAGAGTTGTAAGCCCATGTAATGCTTAACATCTTTTAATAGAGTTTTAGAGAAAAGGTCTGTGAATGAATCACAGCTTTTGACCTCATCAGTTTTTCTGATTTTTTTTGTGTTGCAAGTGAAATAAAGCATGGTAATTGTTTATTAACAGTGAAAGTACACATATCCCTAAATAAGAACAAAGTAGAATCTTGTTTCTTCATCTGGAAGTGATTTACGTCATTATTTTTAAAGCAGACTTTTAAAAACGTGTTGCTGTCATAAATTATGGTTCATAAATGTTTAATAATGATTATCAAAAATTTCAATAATGAACTCATAGTGTTCCTTTAAAAAAGTGTTTAATTTTCAAATTTAAGTCGTAAGAATAATCAGTTTTTAGTGAAGTATGTTTTAAGGTAGTATATAAAATTTCAGCCCTCTATCTTTAATAGTTTTTAACCAATGTGTTCCAGAACATCAAGTTAATTTCTCAAAAATTCAAGATAAAGTTTGTTTCTCTGCCTACCCTTCATAACAGTCCCAGTTCCATATTCATCTTGTTTGTGGTGTTGTTCTTCCCCCTTTCCTTTTTTAGACTTCTTCTTTTTATTCTTGCTTCTTTGGTGGTTTTCAACACTGATTTCTCTGCTTCAAAGAGTCCCCTGAGGTTAATGGCAATTAAAGCTCTTTGTGTATTTGGTCTACCAGGCACTCCCATGAATTCCATTACCTTAGACCTTTACATTACACCATCACTGAAACATAGCAGAACATGCAACAAACTTATTTTCAAGGTATTTAGTTCTACCAGAACAGTTTCTTGAATCTGTTACCATATACAGTTGCTAAAACTCTCATTTGGGTTTTGAGTCCTACCATGAAACTGAATTTATAATAATCTTGTGTCACTAAGGCACTGGACAATAAAAGCCATAAAAAAACAAACAAGTGAGAACAAAATTCTGTTGCAACAGAGTTGTCTGAGTGTCATGGGGGCTTTGTCATGTGTGCAGACGCTTTTAAATTCGTGTATATTTGGGGATGTCTTCGGTAAAGTTTCGTTGAAGTATACTTTTTCTTGTTCCAAAAACTACAGAGAATTTTTTAAGACAAAAAACCAGTTGTTTGACACTTATTCATGTATCAGTCCCCTTAGTGTCAATGTATTCCTTTACCCAACATGACTGGCCAAATTGAATAGCATGGGTAACTGTGATCAGTTCCATTTCCGAACTGTGACATTGCTGAAGATTCCTATAATGGATTATACGAGGGCGGTTCAGAAAGTAACCTCCGATTGGTCACAGTGCGGGTTGTGGGGGGAGTAGCGACGCCATCTGTGAATTCACGCACTCAACAGGTCAGTCGGCATCAAGCCGTGGTCGAGTGAACGTCGTACCTGCGCTAGTTTAGTTTTTGTGGCAGTTTGAAATGTGTGCTGCAATAGAAAACCCCGCCAAATGTGAAGTGCGTGCTGTCATAAGGTTTTTTACAGCCAAAGGATATTCTGCAGCAGCTATTCATCGTGAGCTTTGTGCCGTGTACGGACCAAGAGTTATGAGTGAAGGAGTTGTCCGTGAATGGGTACGTTTATTTAAAAGTGGACGAGAAAACGTTCATGATGAAGAGAGGAGTGGTAGACCATCATTGGTGACTGACGAACTCGTTCAGACAGTTGATGCAAAAGTTCGTGAAAATCGACGTTTCTCAATGTCGGAGTTGTCTACTGGTTTTCCACAGATTTCTAAGACTCTCTTGTACGAGATAGTGACAGCAAGATTGGGTTACCGTAAGTTCTGTGCACGATGGGTGCCCAAAATTCTTACCGACCACCACAAAACTCAATGAATGGCCTCTGCATTAGACTTTCTGTCACGTTATGAGGACGAAGGAGAACCATTGTTAAACAGAATCGTGACCGGTGACGAAACCTGGATTAAGTACATGAACCCTGAGACAAAAGAACAATCAAAGATGTGGGCACATTCAAATTCGCCTACCAAACCAAGAAAAGCCTCGCAAGATTTTTCTGCCAGAAAACTGATGGCAACGGTGTTTTGGGATGCCAAAGGGGTGTTGTTGGTTGAATTCATGGAACGTGATACGACCATTAATCAAGACGTGTACTGTGAAACAATAAAAAAGTTACGACGGGCTATACAGAACAAACGCCGTGGTATGCTGACTTCCGGTATCGTTTTTTTGCACGATAACGCCCGTCCTCACTCTGCTCGCAGAACAACGGCCCTTCTTGAGTCCTTCAAGTGGGACGTTATCAACCATCCACCTTACAGCCCAGACCTGGCGCCAAGTGATTATCACCTCTTCATGCATTTGAAGAAATGGCTCGGGTCACAGCGGTTTGATGACGACGAAGATCTCAAAGATGCGGTCACAGGCTGGCTCCAGGCACAAGCGGGTGATTTTTATGCAGAAGGAATTTCAAAGCTTGTGAAGAGATACGATAAGTGCCTCAATCGCTATGGAGACTATGTAGAAAAATAGTGCAAAGATGTAGTTGTAAGATGTATATATTAAAATATTTTTATTTAACTTGGTGTATTTTTTTAAATCAATCGGAGGTTACTTTCTGAATGGCCCTCGTATATAGCTGTTTATCTGTTAACCATTCCGCAAAACTCGACTCCCTGGATATAATGGAATTTCACCATCGGCATCCTGCAAATTATTAGGATATGCCTGTCCACATTATGACATATTCTACACCAGAGCCCACTGCCAAATTTTTAAAATCACCTAATCTAATGAGCTGTTTATCAGACAACCATTGAAACCCTTCAGTTGGTCAGGGACTGTTGCATGGCATGCTAGTATCAACTGTTTACATTCAAATAGAGGATGTATCCCAAATTGTAGGATTGTTTAACTCAGCCATTCATGGGTGATTTGCTTTGGTGTTATGACTAGATGCTTGTGATGCTAGTATAAATTTGTAAAAATTTTTGCGAGTATTACTTTGTAAGAAAGATCGGTGGTAGGGAGCCAGATTGGGTTTGTCTTCATCACTTTTGAGACGAGTATAAGAAGTTTGAATCTTACATGGTAAAGAGATAATATTTTGTAATATAAAAGAGTAGCTTATGCTATTATTGAATGTAATGACCCATGAGCTACTCCAAGTTTTTAAAAATTAACGGAATTAGAATCGAAACTGTAGAGAAGCGCAGAGCGAGTTCTGATTGGACGAGATGGGTGGCGTCCATTGGTGGCGTGTGCAACCCTAGTGGAAAGGCAGAGCCTTGATGTGAAAGGAACTGTTGCTCATGGCTGTAGCAATAGTAGTAGTGTAATAGTAGTAGTTCAAATGGCTCTGAGCACTATGAGACTTCACTGCTGAGGTCATCAGTCCCCTAGAACCTAGAACTACTTAAACCTAACTAACCTAAGGACATCATACACATCCATGCCTGAGGCAGGATTCGAACCTGCGACTGTAGCAGTCGCGCGGTTCCAGACTAACGCCTAGAACCGCTCAGCCACTCCCCCCGGAAGTAGTAGTAGTAGTAGTAGTAGTAGTAGTAGTAGTAGCTTTATTCATCTGCAGATCTCTTTTTACAAGGATATAGGAGATGTCAAAGTACCTACAAGTTTAGATCAATTTAAAGTAAGCTAATTCGTATACACATATATTTACAGACTTCCAGTTAGACATAATCATTAGATTTACTCCTGGTATACAATATTTTTTTGCAAATAACTTATTAAAATAATGTAATGCCACACCATTCACTCATATCTCACTATCAGTCATGTCACACACTACACTACACACGCATTGTTTCATAACAATTCACTCACTACACACAGACACACACACACACACACACACACACACACACACACACACACACACACATACATACTCTGGCGATCTCTGGGCCATTTTCTGTACCGCAACTTCTCATTTGCTATCCTGAAAAACTGAGTAAGCATGCCTTCACAATGAGTGAGATGTTGAGCTCAGAAAGATGAAGAGGTTTTTGTATTGTGCTACGCGTAGCTTGGGTGTAAGTATTTCTAGAAAGGTAACAAGAAGGAAAAAAACATAAAGTGAAGGTGTTATGTGGAATGTTGGATGTTTTATAATTATTATTATTACTATTATTATTTATTTGCACAACATTTCTATCGAACTCCTACTCTGTTTTATCTAAATAATCCTTCAATGTATAAAATGTACTGCATAACAGGTACTTTTTAGCTGTATTTTTAAGGAAGTGTAATTCTGCAATTTCTTTAATCTCTTTTAGTAATTTATTGTACAGTTTTATTCCTTGGTAGAAAATCCTGTTTTGAGTTTTATGTTTATTTTTTCTTGGTAAATGTAAGTTGAGTCTATCTCTTGTTGCATGGTCACGGACAGAGCTGTTTGTGCAGTAATTACCAACGTTATTTTTTATGTATACAACTGACTGTTAAATGTATTCACACGGAGCAGTTAAAATCCCCAGTGTTTTGAACAGATCTTTACAAGGAGCTTGATTAGTGTTTTTGGTTATTATTCTAATGAGTCTTTCATGGAGTTTGAAAACTGTGTTCATGATTTGTGTGTTTGTTCCCCAAAAAAGAAAGCCATAGCTAAGAATTGAGTGTACATATGAATAATATGTAACTAAAAGACACTGTATGTTACACACTGATGATAGGATTCTAAGGACATAACATGTTGATGACATTCTGTTTGCAAGTACCTTTGTGTGTTCACACCACTTCAGCAGAGAATCAACATTCATCCCTAGAAATTTTGCATTTGTTACACAGTCTATATAGGTACTATCTACATTTAATTTAACATTGTCATTTTTCCTCTTCAAACTGAAATTCATGGCGTTAGTTTTCTTTATGTTCAATGTCACTTTATTGCTTACTGACCAATCATAAAGTTCCTTGATAGTTTCATTTGCTTTCTCGACAAGGAGTTCTCTGGCTTTCTCAGTGACTATAATATTTCTGTCATCAGCAAAGAGAATTTTTTCACCATGAATAACACTATTGGGGAAGTCATTGATGTATATCAGGAATAATATTGGTCCTAATATGCTACCTTGCGGAACCCCAACATTAATGTATTTTGGTTCTGAGAAGTGTTTTACTAAATGTTTAGATCTATTTGAAGTATATTTTATCTCTACTCCTTGTACCCTATCTGCTAGGTATGATCAAAACTAGTCATTAGCTACCCTTCTTACTCCTAATGCTTCTAATTTATTTAGCAGAATTTTGTGGTCGACTGTATCAAACGATACAAAAATATGCTGTGACACACTCATCTTTATCAAGATCATCAAGTACAACTTTTGTGATTCTGCTATGGCTGCCTCCATATTTTTGCCACTTTGGAAACCAAACTGCGATTCCCTTAAAAGATTGTATTGATTCAGGTAATTCATTAACCTGTCTTTCATAATTGCTTCTATTGTTATTGAGAATGCTGACAGCAGGGAAATTGGTCAGTAATTTTCTATGTCTTCTGCATTACCTTTCTTAAGCAAAGGTACAACTCTTGCCTGTTTCAACTGCTCTGGAAATGTCCGTGATGTGAAGGATTCATTTATTATATTTGTTAAAGGGCCTTGTATAATCCCTGTGCATTGTTTCAGTACACACATTGGTACTTCATCTAAGCCTACTGACTTTATATTTTTTAGTTTTTGAACAGTTTTATTGACTTCATTCTCTAAGGTTGGAAGTAATATCATTGTATTTAGTGCTACATTATTTAAAGGTTTTATGTTTGCTTTTGATGAATTTTTGCTGTAACTTCTCTGAAATACTTGGAAAATGCTCGTTTACATAGTATGCTAAGTGTTGTGGATCATTTTTTACCTTATCACCCTCCCTTAGCAGTATGTCATTCTGCGATTGTTTGCCTCTCACTGTTTCCTTTTTTACAACATTCCAGACTGCTTTGCTTTTATTCTCTGCATTATACGTTAATTTATCATTAAATTACTTTTTTGCAGCAATCAACACCTTCCTATAGATCTTTTTGTATCTGTGATAGAAATTTAACAATTCTGGATCATTGCGGGTCTTTTTCATGGAACTGAGGTGTTTAATTTTTTGGGAGGACTTCTTAATACCTGCTGTTATCCATTTCTTTCTGTGAGATGTTGATACAGACATGCATGCTTTTGGAAATGCCTTTTCAAAGTTCAATTTAAACAATGTGGAGAATTTAGAGACTTTCGTATTCACATTGGTTTCCTTATACACTTAATCCCAGCTTTGTTTTTCTAGTTCTTCTGAAAAATATTTTATTTTGATTTCTGATAGATGTCATTTGTAGGCTTGTAGTGTAGGGCATGATTCAGTGCTTGATTTTACTGTTGTTATTTGACAGTGATGGTCTGATAGTCAAAGATCTTTTACAGCTACATCACATTTTTCTTTGTCTATATTTGTGGCCACATGGTCAATTACTCATGCAGTCATTGTAGTAACCCTTGTTGCATTATTGACCAATAGGGACATGCCAAAAATTTGAAGGATGTTAATGAAGGTTGTAAGAGGTCTATGACTAAGGAATTTATTGTTAGCGCACTCGAGCAGATGTAACTTCGATGGATTGCTCAAGCGTTGCCTGTGATATGTATACTACAATAGAATCGCAGACCAGAGAGCAGTGTCAGCAGTAGTAGCAGTAGCTCTCAGTCAGGCAGTTGGGTCAGGTCGCTCTTAGAGAGCAGTTGTCCAGTTGTATAGCTCACAGAGAGCACTTATGTCCTGTATGGAACTACCAAGGCCGGTCGTAGAGAACGATGGCAGTGCCTGAGCGATACAGTATAAGGTAAAAGCAAAAATTATTATTATTTATTGCCATGCGTATACGAAATTTGCAACAACTCATTTTGTACTATTGTTATATCAAAGTCACATATAAATAATTTTTAATAATTTTTCACTAATAATCTTTCTTATAAAGGTAACTTTTGACAGTCATTCATCTGAATTTAAAGTTTTTACTATCCACAGTCATGCCAATTATCGTAAATAAAATCAGTTTTTTTACATACACAACAAAATCTAGTGGCCAGCGCTACACTGAACTGTACCAGAAAAATTTCTTATAGGAATAGATACATACGTGTTATCCGACAGCTTGATCAAGGTAAGAATTTTCGGTTTATTCAGAATGACTTTTCAGGGCTATGACGCAGCATTGCTGATGTCTAGATTTACCAGTTTAGATTCACAGTCAAATAATTATTGAAAGGTTATATATGAGAGACATTTTTACTGGGAGCTTTGTCACCATCTTTATTGTGAGGTTACAGAATTTAAACTGTTGGGAGATTACACTGTTTTGTAGGTGGTGATTAAAATGTTCGTCAATTTGGCTGTTCTGTGCAAATTTCTTGTCGGCTTTCGCATCCGGAGTGCGTGAAAGTTCTGCTGACATTAATTTAAACTTGTCGCATAACTGTGTTGCGTTTTCTGAACATTGTTTAACAACTGCACTGATTTCATATCTAAGTAATTTCGTTGTATCTGCATGTGTATTACGTAATTCTTGTGAAACAGATCTAGTTTATTTACTACTGTTCCTAGCACAAGCCTTAATTTCCTTATGTAATAGTTCTTTAGTCTTATAACATTGCATGGCAATGGCTGTAATCTGTTCACTAAGTTGTTTTCTCGATGCATTAAGTTGTCTATAATTGTTGTCTTGTTTTTCATTCGACTGTTTGGGATTTTCATTAAGTTGTAGCAATACTGCCATAACTTGATCCATGCCAAAATTAGCGACTCTGTTCTCTGTGCTGTGTGATGGTGTATCCGCTTTTGTCACGTTTTGTGTAACCAAATCGGGAATCAGGCTAGTCGTTATATAGGTTTACAGTCTTATCTGGAATGTCATCTTGAACATGAGGATGTCTGCAGTCCTCATCACGCTCTACAGATCGATTAGTGCTGATGATAACCTCGGCACTGGGCGGTCGTAAGCACCATCAGATCGATTGTGAATGATGAGTAGTAAGACTAATACTGATGTGAAATCAACTTGTGTGGCTGTGTCCACTGAGGTTGAGGAAGGATGCACAAACATCTGTCTTGTGTGGATGTATCCATGTAGCCAACAGGATAACAGCCACTGAATTTCCCACCAATAGACCTAGAGGATGGGAGGGGGGGGGGGGGGGAGCAGGTGTATTTGCTTGCACAGCTATGCCAGCCAGTCCTTGAATATCTAGACACTATGAATTCCATATGACTTGAGGTTATACTACACTACTGGACATTAAAATTGCTACACCAAGAAGAAATGCAGATGATGAACGGGTATTCATTGGACAGTTATATTATACTAGAACTGACATATTCATGCAATTTGGGTGCATAGAACCTGAGAAATCAGTACCCAGAACAACCACCTCTGGCTGTAATAACAGCCTTGATATGCCTGGGCATTGAGTCAACAGAGCTTGGATGGCGTGTACAGGTACAGCTGCTCATGCAGCTTCAACACGATATCACAACTCATCATGAGTAGTGACTGGCGTATTGTGACGAGCCAGTTGCTCGGCCACCATTGACCAGACGTTTTCAGTTGGTGAGAGATCTGGAGAATGTGCTGGCCAGGACAAGAGTCGAACATTTTCTGTATCCAGAAAGGCCCTTTAAGGACCTGCAACATGCGGTCGTGCATTGTTGTTGTTGTTGTTGTGGTCTTCAGTCCTGAGACTGGTTTGATGCAGCACTCCATGCTACTCTATCCTGTGCAAGCTTTTTCATCTCCCAGTACCTACTGCAACCTACATCCTTCTGAATCTGCTTAGTGTATTCATCTCTTGGTGTCCCTCTACGATTTTTACCCTCCACGCTGCCCTCCAATACTAAATTGGTGATCCCTTTATGCCTCAGAACATGTCCTACCAACCGATCCTTTCTTCTGGTCAAGTTGTGCCACAAACTTCTCTTCTCCCCAATCCTATTCAATACTTCCTCATTAGTTATGTGATCTACCCATCCAATCTTCAGCATTCTTCTGTAGCACCACGTTTCGAAAGCTTCTATTCTCTTCTTGTCCAAACTATTTATTGTCCATGTTTCACTTCCATACATGGCTACACTCCATACAAATACTTTCAGAAATGACTTCCTGACACTTAAATCTATACTCGATGTTAACAAATTTCTCTTCTTCAGAAACGCTTTCCTTGCCATTGCCAGTCTACATTTTATATCCTCTCTACTTCGACCATCATCAGTTATTTTGCTCCCCAAATAGCAAAACTCCTTTACTACTTTAAGTGTCTCATTTCCTAATCTAATTCCCTCAGCATCACCCGACTTAACATTATCCTGTTGAAATGTAGGGTTTCGCAGGGATCGAAAGAAGGGTCGTAATTCTGCTAATATTCTGCTAACAGTCATTGGATCTCGACCAAGGCGAGCAGCAATGTCGCGATACAATAAACCGCAATCGCGACAGGCTACAATCCGCCGTTTATGAAAGTTGGAAACGTGATGGTACGCATTTCTTCTCCTTACACGAGTTCACCACAACAACGTTTCCCCAGGCAACGCTGTCAACTGCTCATTGTGTATGAGAAATCGGTTGGAAACTTGCCTCATGTCAGCACGTTGTAGGTGTCACTACCGATGCCAACCTTGTGTGAATGCTCTGAAAAGCTAATCATTTGCATATCACAGCATCTTCTTCCTGTCGCTTAAATTTCGCGTCTGTAGCACGTCATCTTCGTGGTGTAGCAATTTTAATGTCCAGTAATGTACCTAGACCCAAAATATCACATTTCTAGATATTATACTGATTTCTGGGAATTTTTCTTAGCATTTCTCTGCAATATTTTAAAAATACTCCTTCGCCAGGTTTGTTAGTGTGGATAATTTATTACTTTATCTCCATCCTTTATGTGTATGTTATTATACTTCTATTTGTCTCCCAATTTCTAGTTTCATGACATTCCAGAAGACTTATTTTTATTCTCTGCCAATATATTATTTTGTCATTAGAAGGTAGTTATGTAGCGAACAGTACCTTCCTGTAAAACATTTTGTACCTGTGGTAAAAACTTCAGCACTCTGGCTCGCAATTATTCTTGAAGGTGAGTTGCCTAAGCATCTGGGAGGACTTTCTGACATTTGCTGTTATCCGTTTATTATCGTAAGACATTACTACAAAATGTTAGTTTCAATACGTGCTATAAAGAATAAAATACCTTGCCTAAGTTATAGGAAGTAGCATAAACAGAGCACTTGTTATTTAATATTGGAAAACACATTGTACAACAACACCTGTGTCTTTTACAGTAGACAAGAATAATCTAAGACATTTTCGAACTATCCAAATAACTGGTAGTAAATTGAGGAATTACACAGCTAAACTTGGGATGTAGAGGATTCTCCAACATTATATTTGACTGCCCCATCCCAATTGTTGAGACAGGGATTCACTCATACCAATATGCATTTTTTCCAGTGAGATCAACAACAGATCAGTTCTTTATCCTAAGATAAATTTTAGAAAAGACAATTGAATTTGGGATTGGAATACTTCATCTTTCCATCCACTACAAATCAGAATATGTCATGTTCTGACTTATTTAAGAACATCTGGAAAACTGTTAAGGCTTATTAGAACGACAATGACTGAGATGCAGAGTAGTAAATGAATGAGAGGAATGGTGTTTGATCCACTAGACATACAAGATGATGTTAGGCAAGAAGATGGGTGTATTGCATCATATTATTTTTCTTTTCTTATATGTAGGCTATATATAAACTGTATGAGCTATAAACCAAAGACACCGCCAAAAGTAAATTAACGAGTTGTTTTGTTTCAAGGAAAATGTTTTTATACATCGTTAAAAATCTGTATGAAGAAGTAAGAAATGCGCTCTTCAGTTTATTAATTCAAGTCTCTTCCCCCTTTTGTTTTGGGAAGTGGTAGCATACATACATATGCTTGGATCCGTCGCACCAGCATTTGCTAAAAATGTATAGTTTAACCATTCATTAAAAGCGTTATAAAAAGTTATTAGAAAAGGAATATTTATTCGCATGGTTATAAGTTCGACTCCTATCTATTCACCATTTCGCTCGACGCCGAGGTCCTGAATCAAGAAATTCAGTGCAGATAAGAATAATTAACGCCATATCTGAAGGAGCATTCTTGCATTGACATTGTCACACTCAAGACTAAACACACTGAAACTAATGTGAAGATGATGACTCAGACACGATAGGCACCTATTGTACATGGTTTACTTATAATAAAAAACATTGTGCTTCATTTGTTTAAGAACTTATAGACAGATTGACAATTTCAATGGTTGTGGTTATTATTTGGTATCGCACACTACTGGAAGCAGTAGTACATAATGCAACTTGCGGTTATCGACCTTGAATGTAATGATGTTCAAGGTCTGTTGACACTGGTATCAGTTAAAGTCCACCCATGGTTGTGCACAGATTCATAAATTACCTTCAAAATTTTCTCAACTATTCTTTTCAATCAATTTTTCAATTTGTTCAGGTAATTATTAATCCATTTCCATTTACACACTCATATTCAATGGCGACTGCTTAAAGGACAGCGCTGAGCGAAATATGAACAGACCTTTAAATTGTTGAGATAAAATTTTTTTAAGTAAATGATTCATATTGTTGTTACAAGGACCCAATGAAACTTTCATTGTATCTGTTACATGTCCACGAGATTGGGAATGATAAAACCATTGAAGGAGCAAATTAAAATCATATTCTGCCTACAAATGAGATGAGCCATCAATGCTGATTTCAGTGGTAAAGGTAGGAACCTGCTACACTGCATGCTTATATGTCCACACTTGAAGCCATCTGTCTGGCAGTAGATAATATCTTTTCCTTCCAATTAATATCCTTTGTGGGTAGTGCATTTCTACAGAAAAGACGAAAATTTGTACGAAGTCATCATTAAATTGCAAGATAAGTCATTTAAATTCTATAAGATTGTATCAGATAATAACCAGGTTCATTAGTGAACATGCAGCTAAACCGAATTTAATTGAATAGTACCAATACATACAAAGTTTCATTCTTGAAAAATTTTATTCATACTTCAGTTAAAAACTATTCACAATGGAGTCAAAGGAAACGGCCGTTTTTGAAAATTCATTACAAAATGTAATATACCAAAATGTCGGAAAAACCGAACTTGGCAACAGTTGAAGGTAATGTACCAACTCGTGAACTGGCCGATGGCAACCAAAACAACGAGTTTGTCGTCCCACTATCAATAAATGATGATATTGGTAAAATAACTAATCATAATTTCACTTTTATGACGCTAGATGAGACAATTTCTCTGTTCTTAGCGACAAACATTTTTTCAAGCAGTGAAACTGAAAAGCGGGACAGAGAAAATTCCTTTGATTAGTTGCTCACGACATTGCGAACGCAAGTACAGGGAACAGTTCGTAAAAACAATGTAAGTACTAGTGAGATACACAATTTGATACAACTCATGCAACAATTAACACAACAGTTTACAAAACAACAGAAATTTCTGGAAAGTGCCAGACAACAACTTAAGGGTATGGCACAGCAGTTCACAGAACATCAGGAAATTATAGGACAACAGTTTACACAGCAAAATCAGGCATTTAACAATTTCAAGAATAGTATTAGGCAACAGTTCAGTGAGGTGAGCAAAGCTACACGCACTGTATTATCTGACGAACTATCTGGGAATTTGACAGAGCTGGGTAAACAACTGAAACAAGAAATAATTGCCGACATACCCCTCAATATAAATACGTTAATGGAAAGACTATCATCTATAGTCCATAAACAGGAACATCTTGCAGCTGAGTTACAAAACCTTAGTGAAGCATATTCTCAAATTCAGGAGACGCAATCCCAAATGGATGTGTCGGTTAAAAACGTGACAGACAGAGTCAGTGAGCTGCAAGACGTGCGCAAAAACTAAACTACAGAAGTACAAAAGTTAAGTCTAAGAGTGGACCACTTAAGTTTAGAGTCAAAATTTGCCAAAAAAACAGAGAGATAAGATATGTGCAGATGTAAAGTGAATAACTGAAAAAGCTGAAGCCAGGATGCTGGATAAGGGCAGTATCTTTGCCGAAAAGATAGCTTCAGAATGCAAGATTAGTGTAGATACTGTAGAAGAACCTCTAAAAGAAAAAGAAAGTCAATATTTAGGTAAAATAGATTCGGGTTTAAAGGAAGCAAAGGGAAGGTTGCAAGGCAGTGTTGCTAAATTACTGACATTCCAATACATCGCTTGACAGTAAACAAACCCATGCTTTTAGAGAAGTTAGATACTTTCACTGGTTACCCACAATACACGGCTAGCCCGTCGAAGGAAAATAGAGAATGTTGCAGAATGCAACAACACTTGCAGGCAGCTGTACCTGTCGAGCAAGTGCAGTTGCCATGAGCTACACCACAAATGGACATAAACACGCCTGTCACTGACAGTGCGGGGCTTTGTCAACATTACTTGCGTATGAAGGATTACTTAGGCGTCAACAATTTCCGGTATTTACATCTGAAGGGAAAAGAACTAACCCAGTGGTCTTTATCAAAGCATTTCGAAATGTTTTACCTCGGACAGAAGCACAGAAAATTAGATTTCTTGGTGGATACATACAGGGTGACGTTTTGCTATGAGCTACAGACATGGCGGAACATTGCCACTGCTATGAACAGTTTAAGAGAGCTCTTTTGGATAAATATTGGTTTGTAGCCGTACAAGAGAGGCTCATACATGAAATATTCAACCCAGCTACATTCAATAGCAGACATGGAAGTTTAAGGGGCTATTTTGGAAAATATTTGAATAAAACCAGATACCAGACCAACCCAGTATCTCAAGAAGACATGGTGAAAATTTTAAAGAGCTGTCTACCTGTCCACATTAGGGAAAAACTCATTACAATTCTGGAATATGACAATGAATACTTTCTATCCGCGCTGGACTCAATAGACTTGATATACGAAGAGAGACCAGCTCAACCCAAGCCTGTTAATATGCAGATACTACCACAGGGATTTACAGACCAATGAATGAACCATAGATTCGTAGTACAACATGGACAGCAACCTTACCCCACACAGACCTACGGTAATGGTAATGGTAATCAAATTGGCAATGGCAAAAGTGGTTAAGTCAAGGTCAGATACAAAATAAATGGACAAAAATTTAGCAAAAGCAACTACAAGAGGCAAGTAGCCTATAGTCAGCCTGTACAACATGTACAGACCCAAGCTACTGGCAATAATCGGCCGATCTCTTGGCAAACACAAAACAATACCAGACAGCTGAATAATCCACAGACAGCGGAATTCGACCAGCGAAGTAATGCATGTATGCCAAATAACAAGCAAAGGCAAAGAGAATTTGAGTCGAGAGCCTCACATGATACTAACTGGCATAATCAAACACCAACAGTCCATATAGTAGAAGTTATGCCTAGCCCAGAGACTGATGCCACCGCAAGACCAGTAAACTTGAACCGGTCTGGGTAGGCCCCTGTTCTGTGACCTGGGAGGAGAGTGGAGGTATGAGCTTGATCGATAGTTGCTTCATCAGATACGATGAAGGTAGTGATATGAAAGATGATGTGTATCAAAGTAATAAGAATACACAGCAAAACTTGATAGAGGGCAAGGTACAAGCTACTATTAAAGCCAAAATATTTGACCTTGATATACCTATTGTGCTTGACACAGGTGCTATGACGAATTTGATTTCATAGGGATTATTTCGAGACCTGCAGAAACGTGGGTATATCCCACACTGACAGCGCAAAATTGGAAAGTACAAACGGCGACTGGTCAGAAATCGATAGGAGTTAAAACACAACCTTTAATCACCATCCAATTAAGACAATTTTCTGCATGATGCAATTTTTTCATGGTAGAGAAATTAATAGTTGACTGTTTAATCGGTTTGGATAGATTTAAGATATAACAAGTACAAATTGATATAGGCAATGGCCAATGTCCTTTGACAATAAATAACCAATTACTTGCAATAGACCTAATCGGGGGAAGTACTGATAGACGCAAAACTGAAGTTACTCACGACTTTAAGCTTCAATTGGAAAATCCCAGTCATGTTTATCAACACATACAACAACGAACAGTCGGCAGCAGAAGAGGTAAACGCTGACACAATAAACACGAAGGTAAATGAATCAAAGTGCTTGTTCAAGAAACAGCAAATGGAACTTAGGGAACAGATGCTTGATAATAGACATGTATTTGAGAAAGACAGGTAACATTAAGGGTTTAGTGTGCAAAATGGAAGTATATCCTCAAGATATTTTTTGTTCTACTTCATACCCTATAATATGGACAAAGGGGGAAGCAGTAAGAAAAGAGATTAACAGGATGCTTGAATGAAGCATAACACAATCATCATTTTCCTCACATTGTAGTCCTATTTCAGCCAAGAGTAAGTCAGATGGCAAGGTGTGCTTGGTTCTCGACGCATGTAACATTAATAAGGTTATTGTAGCAGTATGAACACATCCAGACAATTTAGTGGAACAGTTTATGAAATTCCCTAAAGATAAATTTCTTAGTATAATCGACCTCCATCTCTCTTATTGGCAAATAAAACTACATGAAAAAGGCAGGAGTATACCACATTTGTATGTGATGGCAGGAACTCAGAATTTTAAATATTACCATTGGGATTGAATGTAAATGCAGGTGTATCTATCTCTGCTCTGGAAAAAGTGCTAGGACCCAAACTTTTGAGTAAGATAACAATATATGTGGACACCCTTTTAGTCACCACACCCGCTTGGGTAGAACACTTAAGATTAATTTAACAAGTATTGAAGTGCTTTTCCGAACATGGAGTAACAGCAAATCTCAAGCAATCTAATTTTGGATGAGAAAAGGTAAAATTTTTTGGACACATAATCTCTTTGGAAGGCATACTGCCAGATCCTTGGTACCATTAGGAACTGTCCTGTTTCTCAAAACAAGAAGCAGTTATAGGCATAGTCTCATTTTTCAGGAAATTCATCCCCAAATTATGAACAGTGATTCTTTAATAAATCTTCTCTGGAAAAACAGACCTTGGTTATGGGACAATCAATGTCAAACCGATTTCTAGAACATCAAGCAAGCCATATTAAATACTAACATTTTATCTCAACCAGACATGAAGAAGGATTTTTGCTTATGCACCTACACGTCTTCTCAAGGTTTACGTGCATGCCTTTCTCAAATGCTAGAAGAAGAGGGAAAACTCATCCCTAAAGTAATTACCTTCGCCAGCCGCTGAAGCTGAAGCTGAACGTTCATATTGAGTTACGAAGTTGGAGGGTTTGGCTGTAATTTGGCCCTTTAAAAAGTTTAAATATTTCCTTTCAGGTAAACACACGAAAGTATATTGTCACCATCATTCCCTATCGTTTTTGTCAACTTGTAAATTCTACACCAACGGATAGCCAGGTGGTGTACGTACCTTCAAGAATTCTATTTTGAAATAGTGTACATAAATGGAAACCAGAACATATAAGCTGATGCTCTTTCTCGATTACCACAAGGCTTAGGGGAATTTACGATCTTTTATAGCAGGAAGGTGAAATAACAGATATGTTTATGGAAGGCTAAACACTCTCACCATACTATGTCCACGTGTATAAACATATGGAGCAATTACAGCAGGAAGACACACGCTGGAGTAAGGTAAGAGTGAAACTTATGCAAAACGGTCATGAAAAGTTAAAAAGGTTTTCCACTATTCACAAAGGTGTTCTGCTCCATTCCGAATAAGAACAATGGTGCGTGTGTTTGCCAGAGGAATATGTGGATGAGTTCATATTGTACACACAATACTTGCAGCCATTATGGCACTGCAAAGTGCACTGTCAAAATATTGTTATTTCCCCAACCTTACATGAAGAGTGCTACATGTGATAAGAAAGTGTATTGTCAGCCAGAAAGCAAAAGATTCTAACATCTCCAAACAGATTGAAGTACATCCCATTGTGGCTCAAAAGCCTCTAGAAAAGGTATCTTTGGATGTGACTGGACCCTGTTCCACAGTAAGGATGGGGTAAAGTACATAGTATGTCTGTATGATATTTTCACCAAATACACAAATTGTATGCCATACAAAACACTACTGCCAGTTCAATTATAAGATGAATCAAAGAGGATTATTTTGCAAGAGTAGGAAAACCAGAAGTCATGTTAACAGATAATACATCATATTTTGTTGGATGTAAATAGAAAGAGTTTGTAGATTCTAACCAAATCAAATATATTTTAGTATCCAAACTGCATCCTAAAGCATCCTTCCTAGAAAGGGTGTTTAGGGAATTCAACACTTTTGTAAGAACCTACATACCTCGTAAACATACCACATGGATTGAATATGTCACTTTCTTCTTACAAGTTGTTAACAATCTTCCCCATAAATCAACTGGTTTTACACCAAATGAGCTGATGTTCAACTGTGAACATGTAGATGAGTGGGAGAAACCTTTGCCCAAGACACCGATATAGGAATTATCATTAGACAATAAAATATGACAAGCAGTATTCAACCTTGAAACTTGATCTAAATACAGGAAAGGAATTTGTGACAGAAAGCTGAAATGTACAACACAGTTTTGTATAGGACAAAAGGTTTTACTTAGAACACATCCTAGACCTACAAAAATTGGAAAACTGAACGATAAGTGGCAACTATTATATATCAGACCATAAATAATTACTAAAATCTTCTACCTGGGAGCATACAGATTGGTACACGCAAACATGGGTAAAGACAAAGGACTATACCCACACAAAGACTTGAGAACATTTATATATTGAAGAAGGGCTGTATACCCTCTAAGTTGTATATATGTATTATAATATTAGATTTAGGCCACTGGAAAGTTACATTCCAGAATTTACATTGCTATAGAAAATTTTTGTTTGTATTTTCTCTGTTTTGTATTGTCAAATGTGTAACTGATGAGTTGTTGTAACAAGGAAGAATTTTACTTTTATGTGTCTAGAGATGACGATACCCTAAATACAACACTTCACATTGCACGTAGCCCAGTTGTAAACAAATAAATGAACTTCTTGATGCAATAATTTGCCAACAGTCATATGATTTGTAGAAGTTTATTTTATTTTATGAACTTCTACCAGTTTCGGCATTACATTATGCCATCTTCAGGCCCCACTCATCATAGTCATAAAATAGCTATACACAGAAGGAGCCATATAACTAGATCCGTGAATCAATCGTCCTGCAACAGCTCTTGTTAGCTGGTTGGTCAAGAGTTGTTGCAGGATGATTGATTCACAGATCCAGTTATATGGCTCCTTCCATGTATAGCGATTTTACGACTATGACGAGTGCAATGTAATGCCGAAACTAGTAGCACATAGAAGTTCATAAAATAAAATATACTTCTACAAATCATATGGCTGTTGGTAAATTATTGCATCAAGAAGTTCATTCCAGCCGTCGTTCCACGATCCATAATGGATCAACGAAAAATAAATAAACTTGTGGAACACATGGTAGCATGCAATGCAATACAAAACTCGCCATGATGCAGGTGGTGTCAGAGCGCCTCAGTGAATGTGCATTGGGGAGCAAGCTAGTCAACAAACCACAAGAGCGTGCACGCCATACAGCCACAGGTGAAAGTGTTGCAGTGCATAAAACAAACAAACCTGACGAGCTGCAGCCTGCACTAACGTTTGTAAAGCCTATCGAATAAACAGACACATGAAAATTACGAGAGTGTCTATACTACAACTACGACTATCTATACAATACACACACACAAAGATCAGCTAAGGGATAATATACACTCCTGGAAATGGAAAAAAGAACACATTGACACCGGTGTGTCAGACCCACCATACTTGCTCCGGACACTGCGACAGGGATGTACAAGCAATGATCACACGCACGGCACAGCGGACACACCAGGAACCGCGGTGTTGGCCATCGAATGGCGCTAGCTGCTCAGCATTTGTGCACCGCCGCCGTCAGTGTCAGCCAGTTTGCCGTGGCATACGGAGCTCCATCGCAGTCTTTAACACTGATAGCATGCCGCGATAGCGTGGACGTGAACCGTATGTGCAGCTGACGGACTTTGAGCGAGGGCGTATAATGGGCATGCGGGAGGCCGGGTGGACGTACCGCCGAATTGCTCAACACGTGGGGCGTGAGGTCTCCACAGTACATCGATGTTGTCGCCAGTGGTCGGCGGAAGGTGCAAGTGCCCGTCGACCTGGGACCGGACCGCAGCGACGCACGGATGCATGCCAAGACCGTAGGATCCTACGCAGTGCCGTAGGGGACCGCACCGCCACTTCCCAGCAAATTAGGGACACTGTTGCTCCTGGGGTATCGGCGAGGACCATTCGCAACCGTCTCCATGAAGCTGGGCTACGGTCCCGCACACCGTTAGGCCGTCTTCCGCTCACGCCCCAACATCGTGCAGCCCGCCTCCAGTGGTGTCACGACAGGCGTGAATGGAGGGACGAATGGAGACGTGTCGTCTTCAGCGATGAGAGTCGCTTCTGCCTTGGTGCCAATGATGGTCGTATGCGTGTTTGGCGCCGTGCAGGTGAGTGCCACAATCAGGACTGCATACGACCGAGGCACACAGGGCCAACACCCGGCATCATGGTGTGGGGAGCGATCTCCTACACTGGCCGTACACCACTGGTGATCGTCGAGGGGACACTGAATAGTGCACGGTACATCCAAACCGTCATCGAACCCATCGTTCTACCATTCCTAGACCGGCAAGGGAACTTGCTGTTCCAACAGGACAATGCACGTCCGCATGTATCCCGTGCCACCCAACGTGCTCTAGAAGGTGTAAGTCAACTACCCTGGCCAGCAAGATCTCCGGATCTGTCCCCCATTGAGCATGTTAGGGACTGGATGAAGCGTAGTCTCACGCGGTCTGCACGTCCAGCACGAACGCTGGTCCAACTGAGGCGCCAGGTGGAAATGGCATGGCAAGCCGTTCCACAGGACTACATCCAGCATCTCTACGATCGTCTCCATGGGAGAATAGCAGCCCGCATTGCTGCGAAAGGTGGATACACACTGTACTAGTGCCGATATTGTGCATGCTCTGTTGCCTGTGTCTATATGCCTGTGGTTCTGTCAGTGTGATCATGTGATGTATCTGACCCCAGGAATGTGTCAATAAAGTTTCCCCTTCCTGGGACAATGAATTCATGGTGTTCTTATTTCAATTTCCAGGAGTGTACAAAGGAAAGGGACCCTAAACTATGAGATATTTACTTCTGCTAATCTAATATATGCATTATATCTATATATATTTAAGTATGGAAAGTGCACGCACTGATCATACTTGATAGACGAGAAAAGTCTTGCTGAAGGTAAATAAGCGAGTACAGTACAAGTGACAAACTGAATAAGAGGTCGCACCATGCCTCTAATACACTTTACCTTTCAGATTTATAAGATAAGTAGAGATGCATACATGACACGAAATAAGTTTTGTGATAATACTACTGCACACTAAAGTGAATGAATACATGGTTGAATATATGAAGAAAATATTAGCGGCCATTGAGCCACTATACATGTATCTATAAAGATTTACTTTTAAGTTAGTATTAAGTTTTTTCTTCCAGGGGCATCGACACATCCTAAAGTGAAGAAAGACAAATGCTAGTAGAATGTTAGGTACCATATTAACATAAGAAAGGACCGCATGACAGGTAAATCTTGTACGTTTATGATGCATATGAATGTGATAGTGTGAAAGTATGTGAAGAAGAAAACAGATGCAGTACATCACATATCACGATACTGAACTAAGGTCAAGTACTACCAAATAATCAAGGGGTCAAAACCTAACTACTGTGAGTGTTGACCACCCATGAAAGCGTCAAACACCTGAATTACATTGAAATTTCTATGCACGTTTGTTACCTGTGTGTGGTGTGCGCTCTGTAAGACCTTCGGTACACACACACTCAGATTATTTGACTTGTCGCTCTAACGAAGTAGAGTGTCAGCAATATGTCTCGTGGTCTTATCGTGGCGTGTTTATCTTCTGCCGTTAGGTCAGATGATAAAAATGCCACTTGCACGCTTAGAGTAGCAGATTGACAGTGACCAACTTTAAATAGAACTTGATTAATTTTCACACACATTTATTAAAATAATAACAAGCATATAAATAACTTAACTTGGTTCTGGATGCTATTTACAATTGACATTCTGAAGTTCCTTTGGTCTTGGTATGTTAATCTTATTCTCACATATCTCTGATACTTGACAAAGTATCTATTCATTTATCTTCATGGCTATGTACAGGAATATGATAATCTTATTAGGCGCGGACTGAAACTTGATTATAGACTGATACAGACAAATGCAGACTAATGCAGACTGACTAATCAGAGGTCTGTACACACGTTATAATACATCTAGCATTCAGGTATCACTGTGCGAGTGTGGCCCGCGAGGAGAAAAGGGTCTACGTTAGCAGCAATCTCATTGGCTGCGTTACATATTAATACATGGATCAGCGGAAACAGAATTTGGTCTGTCTCTAAGACAGCACCATCTCGTAGTGCGGAAATGGATGAGCGCTGCGCCTGCACTGTTGTGCTTAGCGGGGCGCGCTCTAGTGGGAAAGTTGTGTACACCCTGACTATGCGGAACTATGTACACAACACTGTGTAAACATTGTGTTATGCTCATTATACATAACATATCGTATTGATGTTGCAGCTCTGTAAACCAGCACATGAAATGCTTATCCTTTATACAATGATCATAACAAATAAATACTGAGTTGCACTTTTGAACTCTGAGTAACTATTTGGTTCTTGGGAACACAGTTAAGTCTATTAATGAGACGTAACTGAGCACATACATGCCTTTCTGTGTCATTCTACAACACTGTAGTGTGTAGATCCTTCCTGAAGAATGCCAGAGAGGCGAGGCCAGGCGTAATTATCTGAGCAGCACTTTGTATCTACTGTAGTGAGTGTTACTTACTTCTTTGATTCTTTTAGAATTGATAAACATTCTCCAACAAGAAGTCACTGCAAACCGAAATGAAATGTATGTCAATATAAGCCATAAATGAAAAAGGAATCTATTATTACATACATGTTATGTGGAGCATTTATAGCCAAACGAAAGTAATATGTGTACTCCTATAACTGGAATTGATAATGTAATGAACATGAAATCTGACGAAATATACTAAAACCAAACAACAACTAACGACCCCACATATAAAAAGGGCAGAGAGTATGTTACAGACTATAATGTATATGAGCAACGAGAATGGTAAGTCAGCAAATGAATAGGATAAGTGTATTTTGTAACTGTATTTGTATTTTATTATGTTATATGTACAGTATGTGGAATGGACAGTACAGAAACTTTATGCAATGCAACGCTCAAAAATAAAGCGCAAAAACATATGGAACCTGGCTGCAAAATGTAAAGTGTATGTGTGTTAAAACGATATGTGGGTGTGCATATGATAAACTAAAAATGGCAATACTTCATGTAACATGACTTTCTGTGCTCCACAATGTCGTAAAAGTATCAAGGACCTTACCTTGTCGACGGATGCCAGGTGTACGGCAAGTGATATGGAGAGCAATTGTCACCACATCGAAGGTTTCACAAAGGATTACACCACTGAACATGAGCTTCACGAATTTGTACAGTGAAAAACCACTGTAAATGCATGACATGGATACTCTGACCTCGTACTGGACATGTGAGCATGAACTGTGATGATAACAGATGATGCACTGCGGGCACGTACTTTGCGAGCTAAACACTGTGCAGATGCTGACTGACAATAATGGAACTATGTGGTTACAGTATGCACTTTGTTAGGAGCGAAAACTTATCATAAAACTTGATTTCTTCAAACATTCATATATATATATATATATATATATATATATATATATATATATATATATATATATATATATATATGAGTGAGTGTGTGTATTAAAAGAAGCTGACATGCCCATATAAATTTATAATCATTCAGGATAATTCCATTGGCCAAAAATAAAGGCTATGCCTGTACCAGCCAGAATTACCAAAACTCAAAAAAGGAAATAAGCTCAGCCACTGGGCACCTCCGTATGTCCTCAGTGCACTGTGAGGGCTCATTGAATTGAATTATATTATTTTTATTTCTTTTCTTGTATATAGGTTATATGTAAACTGAATGAGCTATAAACCAAAGACACTGCCAAAGGTAAATTAATGAGTTGTTTTGTGGCAAGGATAATGTTTTGATATATCGTTAAATATCTGTATGAAATAAAGTAAGAAATGCGCTCTTCAATTTATAAATTCAAGTATCTTCACCCTTTTGTTTCAGGAAGTGGTAGCATGTGGATGTATGTTTTGCTCCGTCGTACCAGCATTGTTAAAAATGTGTATTTTAACTGTTCATTAAAAGTATTATAAAAAGTTATTAGAAAAGATATATTTATTCACACAGTCATAAGTTCAACTCCTATCTGTTCATCATTTCGATCGGTCCCAAGATCCTGCAGCTAGAGGTTTGGTGCAGACAAGAATAATTAATGCTGTATCTGGAGGGGCATTCCTGCATCGACATTGTCACACTCAAGACTAAACACAATAGAATTAATGTGAAGGTAATAACTCAGACGTGATAGGCACCTATTGAACTTATACTAAAAATATTTATACTTTACTTATACTAAAAATATTGTGATTCATGTGTTTAAGAACTTATAGACAGATCGACAATTTCAATGGTTATAGTGATTATTTGGTATCGCACACTACCAGAAGCAACAGTACATAATGAAAATTTTGTTTATTGACCTTGAACATAATGATATTCAAGGTCTGTTGATATTGGTATCAGTTATAAAGTTCACCAAGATTGTGCACAGATTCATAAATTGCCTTCAAATTTTTCTCAACTATTCTTTCCATTCAATTTTTCCAATTATTCAAGCAATTATTAATCCATTTCCATTTGCACATCTCTATTCATGGGCTGGCATATATCCTTCTTAATGTTGCCTAGGAGAAGGTTATAAGGGAATGAATTTTTGTAAATCAGAGTAGATACTACCAGATATCTCAGCATCACTTATTCTCTACGCAGATGACATGGCAATAGGCTCAGAACATGCAGAAGAACTTCAAGGGACCCTCAACAGGCTCATGTTGGAGGGGTGGGGAGGGGGGGGGTGGGGGGGGGGGAAGAAATGAGTTACAAATAACCCACAGCAATACCAAACAAATGACTTTTAGGAAAGAAGGGAAAAACGCTCCCAAAACCTTTTGAGGTGGAGCCAAAATTGTATGTTAGAGTCATCCTGCAAACCACCTTATGATCCTTCAGTAACCATGTCAAAGAAAGAGTGATCGCAGCAATGAGAGCCATCTACCACACCCAACACCCTCAACAAATATCACTGGATACAGCAGTTTAACTGTTCAAGAATCATATGGAAAAATCTCACCCTAAGCGACCTGATAAAATAGGAAAAGTCAAAGCTCGCTACATGAAAGGGATTCTAGGCATTGGGAAGGCTAACATATGTATTAACCAAGGAAAACTACTTCATCGACGACATCAAAATGCAGTTTCGGCTACCAAATACCAAGCCCTACGAGAAAGCACGTCAAACCTTCTCCAAGACGTGCAGAGCCATCTGGCCCAATTCCTAACCCACAGACGGCATAGTGACAGACGAATGGAAAAAAAACAAGCTACAAGCTACGATACATTGTAACGCATTATGTCACACATGGATTTCACCATAAACTCTGCCAAAACAAGAGATTTCACCAGCTGAATGAAGACTGTGTTTGTGGTATGTGTAAGAAACACTGAGAGAGATACCACGTTCAAAACTGCAAAATGAGGCAATCCTCAATTATAATACTTGCCTTGGAATAGCTATTCAGTTATAATTTGTAATTTCTCTTTGCAAATTGTGTGCTTTTCAATTAATAATACTACCTTGTGCGAGTGACATAGACGTAGTTACAAGAACTAGGAAGGCAATGGAGGAGACCTTCATTTTGTCATACTTGAGCAAGCTAGTAGGAGTACTGGTCTGAACATCAACCAACAGAAAATATATGGCTGATGGAAAAGTATGCAAAGAGAACATACCAACCTCACTAACATTAAGAGATTTCACTTTTGAGAGATCTGAGTAGTTACCACGTCTAGGATCGACAGTCATCCACTCAAATGACACCCTCTATGAAATTAAACACTGATTAATTTGCAACCAACGGAGCCTTTTTATATATTTTTTTAAAATATTTTCCTCAAGGCTTTTAACATGTATTACCAAATTAACTATTAATAAGACGCTTGGAAGACAAGTGGTTACAAATGCCTCAAAATCTTGGACATTAATGTCAAAAGATATTGGAATGTTAGATGCCTTTGACAGACTGTCCTTGAGCAAACGAAAGAATCGAGTGCAGTGAGGTAGCTAAATGAAACAAACGTAAGAAATATGACTCATAGAATTATGAGTGTAGATTGGAATTCCACTGTGATGCAATCTAACTCACTGGAGTATCTGAGTGCTTCCTATGTAATATTATAAATATCTTTAATGAGTGTCGCCCACTCAAAACAAAATTGAATTGGTTGCAGGCCAAAAAGTAGAAAAAAAATTCCACCAAATTGGTACACACCTTACCTCCATAGATTAAGGATCCTAGTAAGAATATACACTACTGACCATTAAAAGTGCTACACCAAGAAGAAATGCAGATGATGAACGGGTATTCATTGGACAAATATATTATACTAGAACTGACATCTGATTACATTTTTATGCAATTAGGGTGCATAGATCCTGAGAAATCAGTACCCAGAACAACCACCTCTGGGCGTAATAACGGCCTTGATACGCCTGGGCATTGAGTCAAACAGAGCTTGGATGGCGTGTACAGGTACAGCTGCCCATGCAGCTTCAACACTATATCACAGTTCATCAAGAATAGTGACTGGCATATTGTGATGAGCCAGTTGCTCGGCCACCATTGCCTAGACGTTTTCAGTTGGTGAGAGATCTGGAGACTGTGCTGGACAGGGCAGTAGTCGAACATTTTCTGTATCCAGAAAGGCCCGTACAGGACCTGCAACATGCGGTCGTACATTATCCTGTTGAAATGTAGGGTTTTGCAGGGATCGAATGAAGGATAGAGCCAAGGGTCGTAACACATCTGAAATGTAACGTCCACTGTTCAAAGTGCCGTCAATGCAAACAAGAGGTGACCGAGAAGTGTAATCAATGGCACCCCAGACCATCATTCAGCGTGATACGCCAGTATGGCGATGACAAATACACGCTTCCAATGTGCGTTCACCGTGATGTCGCCAAACACGTATGCGACCATCATGATGCTGTAACCAGAACCTGGATTCATCCGAAAAAAAAGACGTTTTGCCATTCGTGCACCCAGGTTCGTCGTTGAGTAAATCATCGCAGGCACTCCTGTCAGTGATGGAGCGTCAAGGGTAACCGCAGCCATGGTATCCGAGATGACAGTCCAGGCTGCTGCAAACGTCGTCGAACTGTTCGTGCAGATGGTTGTAGTCTTGTAAACGTACCCATCTGTTGACTGAGGGATCGAGACGTGGCTGCACAATCCGTTACAGCCATGCGGATAAGATGCCTGTCATCTCGACTGCTAGTGATACGAGGCCTGAACACATCGATTCCATATTCTGCTAACAGCCATTGTATCTCGACCAACGCGAGCAGCAATACAATAAACCGCAATCGCGATAGGCTACAATCCGACCTTATAGAAAGTCGGAAACGTGATGGTACGCATTTCTCCTCCTTACACGAGGCATCACAACAACGTTTCACCAGGCAACACTGGTCAACTACTGTTTGTGTATGAGAAATCGGTTGGAAACTTTCCTCATGTCAGCACGTTGTAGGTGTCGCCACCGGGCGCCAACCTTGTGTGAATGCTTTGAAAACCTAATCATTTGCATATCACAGCATCTTCTACCTGTCAGTTAAATTTCGCATCTGTAGCACGTTATCTTCGTGGTGTAGCAGTTTTAATGGCCAGTAGTGTATTATGAAAAAACCTGAGTATATATTCACTCTAAACCTGTTGATGACAAACTAAAAAGGTAACACAGAAAAGAACTTTAAGCACAGACAAAATTAATGATTACTTCATAAGTCTTAGAAAATTTTCTTCAACAGATGAAGTCAAGATAAATCATTAATAAGCAAAATGACTGCTTGTTTGTTGGAAACATGGAGCTAACGTTAGTTTAGAAACTTTTCAATGGAAAACTGTCTACGCTAAGGACGTAATAGAATAGACCTGCAGCTGAGTAACTCTAGAACAGTGGATAACTGTGATTTGTCTAACTTTATTCTGAAAAAGTAGTAAATACAACCATTCAGCCCCTGAGATCTCTTCTAAGTTTGATGTATGTAAAAGGTGTATTTCCAGACAGCTTCAAGTTAACCACCATTTTGCCTCTGTACAAAAACGGAGACAGAAACTTATCTGAAAACGATAGACCTATTGCAATAGTGCCTATGATATCTTAAAATTATTGAACCCTTAGCAAAACAACCAACTGAATGATTTTTTTAAGGTAAAAACATTTTAAACAAGTTCCAACATGGCTTTGGAAATGGACTGTTACAATTAAGGCAGTTCAAGATATTGTGTTATGTGCCTTACATTGCTTCAAAAATAGACAAACCCCACCCCCTCTATTGGATTTGTGCAAGCCCTTTAACATTGTTTCTCATAATATCTTAATAAACAAAATAGACCTTCTGGAGTGAAATGCAATGAACTAGCACTTTTGAGACAATACTTATCTCGCAGAAAACAAATGGTGATCATTAGCCGATGCAAAAAATTTGATATTCTGAATGTAAGTTATGGAATTTCACGAAACTCTGAGCTAGGACCTTTCCTGTTTTTTGTACATGTAAATGACTTGCCAAGTCTAGTACCATGCAAAGCAGTGATATATGCAGACGACACCACCTTCATCATGTCTCATACAGAATAAAAGGTACAGTACAAATGAATTAAATCATGATAAAGAGGCGTTTCAGCAGTCCAGTGACAACAAATTAAAGCTAAATGATGATGAAATAGAACATACACTTTTCTCTCTCAGAAAACTTGAGAATGACAGGCACAGCCTCAAGGAACTGTCATTAACATTGTTAGGCACCTGTCTCGACAGTAAATTATGTTCGAATACTCAGAAAAAGTTCGCAGTAACTTATCTAGAGTAGTGTGCTTGATAATAAAATTAAAATCTGTGTCAGTCTAGACCTCCTCCTAATGGACTATAACGAATTTTTCCATATACTCACGAATTATTGGCTGGTACCTTGGGGAAACTCTGCTGGAGCTAAGTGTTAAAATGTATTTTTGGTCTATGAAACACAACTTCTTGCAAAAAACACTTCACAGAATACAAAATACTCACTGTTCCCAGTTTGTACATACTCCAAGACCTTGTTTATGCCAAAGAGAGTGCACATGTAAGACTAGGGCTAATATCCCTACTTACAAAACCAGGAACAAAAACCTGGTAAATGCCCACTGGACTAGACCATCCAAGATTAAAAATAATTTTCCATGTATAGGAATGGTGTTTCTGAATAAGATTCCACGAAGTAACTACAATGCAATAAATTTAAAATGGTTATGGAATCATGGAAAAAATAGGGCCTCTATAGTGTGGAGGAATTCATAGGTGGTAGTGTAAATGATTTAATAATTTAATTGTAATGTGAACTAAGTTATGTACATTATAAGTGGTGTACATATGTAAGTTAGCATTCGTCTAAATTAAATATGTAATAATCCAAAAATGGGTCAAATGGCTCTGAGCACTATGCGACTTAACTTCTGAGGTCATCAGTCGCCTAGAAATTAGAACTAATTAAACCTAACTAACCTAAGGACATCACACACTTCCATGCCCGAGGCAGGATTCAAAATATGTAATACTATATCTTGTTGTAACAATATATTCTGTGAAGAAAAACTTATAGAAGACGATATTTCATGCAACAGCAACGTTGTCTTCTGACCAATAAAAGGATTTTATTTTATTTGAAAGCTCCTTCAGAGGATTGTTGGCCTAACCTGTGATAGAGAAAGATGGAAGCAGAGGTACAATCATTGTTTTATTTGTGAAAAATAAAACGGTTCCGCAACTGTGACCTTCCAGGGGATGTTTTTCAAATTTAGGCTTTGTAAAACATTATGTTAACGCTTTTCTGAGAATTTTGAAGGCGTACATACAACATCTGTTTCACAAAGCAAAAACAGACATAATGTCTTATGGGATAACAGCAATCAGTGATTTTATAATGTTACTTTAAATCCGTCTCGATTGCAAATTTTTTATTATTCATATGACCAGTTTCGGTTCATTCAGAACCATCTTCAGATCTGATATTTAAGTTACAGGAGTAACCCATCCAATTCAGCAACTTTCACATGCTACGTCACCTCATGCATGTGAAAGTTGCTGAATTGGACGGGTTACTCCTGTAACTTAAATATCAGATCTGAAGATGGTTCTGAATGAACCGAAACTGGTCATATGAATAATAAAAAATTTGCAATCAAGACGGATTTAAAGTAACATTATCTGTTTCACATAGCTTCAAACACAGAAAAAGTTATATTGTACCATATTTCAAAATCTGCAATTCTGATTTTTTTCTCGTCAGGAGTACCAGTCGGTACTGCCACAAATCAAACACTGGAAATCCACCAACTGGAAGCCTATTGGAATCAGCCAGACTGAGATAGGGCCAGGTGAGGTGGGCGACTTTGGTGGGGGGGGGGGGAGGTGGGGGAGAGAGAGTGACAGGCAGGTATGAGTGACATGGAAGTAAGTAGAAGGATATGCAATATGCATATTATATGCAAATTCAGGGCGTCAAAGAAGATGTGGTCGGCCAAGAACCATATGAAGTCATGGAGGGCCTGCAGAAAAAAGGCTGCATTATATAGAAAGCTCGAGCGTTGTCTTGGATCATAGTAAAACCTTTTATGCATTATTATCAATTTGAACACTATTTTCTGAATCATCACTTGAACTCGATTGACTGTAAATTTCTTTTGCTGTGTAATAGTGGCTTCTTTTTTTTTATTTGAGTAACTGTGCATTTCGTAATGTTGCCGAGGGGATAGATTATCCCGAGTTGTATGTTCCGGTAAGCGTTTTCACACGCTGGTACAACCCATTTTTCGCGCTATTATGAGATTAGGCATAAGGTTAGTTCGAACTATTTCCATATTTTGTTCTGTAATTTCCAAGAATGATTGCCTATGAAGTCGCTGGGTCCAAACGATACATATCGAACGATGGATCCTAAATCGATCATGCGGCTCTGGAGGCGGGCGTTATGAGTATGTTTACGGTGATCACTACAGTCTATAAAGTCCCTCGTTTCCTCTGGAGTTAGCCAGACGCGCGTATACAAAGCTTTCACTAAGTTAAGTGATTAATATTGAAATAAGGGCTGATTTAGTTAATTTGACATTTTAGACTAGTGTATATGCTTCTTCTCTAGGCTATCTATTTCTGACCATATTTAGATAGAAGAGGAAGTATTTCGTAAAAGGCCGGCAGTCGCTGGTTTTGTTTACGTTTTTCTGGGCGTAAATTTCGAGCGAGCGTAGATTTTCGTTTTTGACAAGAGTTATCGCTTCAAAGTCAAATTAATTCGTGTTGGTCATACAGAGTTTAGGCAGTTAAAGCATTCGGAAGTAAGTCTAAAAGTTTGTTTGCATTAGTGTTTATTTACAGGTTAGTAGGCTACAGGTTATGAAACGACTGTGGCCTTGTGCCAGCTTATTCTCTGCTTTTGTGTTAAGTTTGTCTGTCAAACCATGTTTGACAAATATGGTGCTTTCCATAGAAATTTGAAAGAGGAGGTGTTCTGTGTGGACTGTAAGCTATGGTTTCATTGGGGCGAATGTAGCGGTGAGGAAACGAGGCTAGAAAATGAGGCTCTTCCGTGGCAGTGTAGGTTATGTAGAAAGGACAGAAAAATCGCTGAACAGAGGCAAACATTTGTGCCCTCAAGGCTGAATTAGAAAATGCGAACTTGGAATTATGTAGGTTAAGGGAGGAAAAAGAGACTGGGAACTGGGAAAATGTAGCAAGCAACAGGTGGAAGAGGGAAATGCTTGAAAAAACTCCAGAAATCAATTAGAAAACCAGTTTGGTTTGCTATCTGAAGGGGAGGAAGAGCTTCATCCAGATGTAGTTGAAAGTACATTGAAGTAGAATATTAGCTTAAAGAAAAAAGACAGGTTGGGATCAAACCAGAATAGTAAAAGAAGAAATCTGCTTATAGGCAGCAGTCATGGGAGGGGTGTGGGCCAGCAGCTTCAGGAGAAATTAGGTGCAGGGTACCAGGTCAGAAGTTTTGTGAAACCAAGTGCTAGCCTTAGCCAAGTGACAGAAAACTTGGGTCATTTATGCAGGGACTTTGAGAAGGAAGATAAGGTAATTACAGTTGGGGGAGCAGGGAGCAGCTTGGCTATGAATCCAAGGTACAATATTAGGAGTGACCTGGATAAAATAGGAGCAGAAACTGAGCACACAAATGTGGGGTTTGTGGAGGTTTTTCAGCGCCACAATCAGCCCTGGGTAAACACTGCTGTAAGGCATGTTAACACTGAGCTGATGCTCCAGACACTGGCAAAATCGCACACAAGTGTTGTTCCATCAAATGCTATTGGTAGGTGGGGATTCACTACACATGGCCTGCACCTGAATAGGATGGGGAAAAATAAGTTAGCTTCTCTATTGGCAGAACCTGTATAGTGGGCCAGAGTCACACAAGGGGTGCTCCCCTTGGTTAATGGGTCCACACAGAGAGGTGTTTTAGGTTAAAGCCAAAGTCCAGACAGATGACAATCAAGATAAATAGAACAAAAGATACTTCGAGCCAGGCCTAACAGAACTCTACCATCTAGTGAGCAAGATGTATGAGATGGGTGAAATACCCTCAGACTTCAAGAAGAATGTAATAATTCCAATCCCAAAGAAAGCAAGTGTTGACAGATGTGAAAATTACCGAAGTATCGGTTTAATAAGCCACGGCTCCAAAATACTAACATGAATTCTTTAAAGATGAATGGAAAAACTGTTAGAAGCCGGGGAAGATCAGTTTGGATCCATAGACATGTTGGAACACGTGAGGCAATGCTGACCCTATGACTTATCTTACAATATAGATTAAGGAAAGGCAAACCTACGTTCCTAGCATTTGTAGACTTAGAGAAAACTTTTGACAATGTTGACTGGAATACTCTCTTTCAAATTCTGTAGGTGGCAGGGGTAAAATACAGGGAGCGAAAGGCTATTTACAATTTGTACAGAAACCAGAAGGCAGTTATAAGAGCCGAGGGGCATGAAAGGGAAGCAGTGGTTGGGAAGGGAGTGAGACAGGGCTGTAGCCTATCCCATGTGTTATTCAATATGTATATTGAGCAGGCAGTAAAGGAAACAAAAGAAAAATTCGGAGTAGGAATTAAAATCCATGGAGAAGAAATAAAAACTTTGAGGTTCGCCGATGACATTGTAATTCTGTCAGAGACAGCAAAGGACTTGGAAGAGCAGTTGAACGGAATGGACAGTGTCTTGAAAGGAGGATATAACATGAACACCAACAAATGCAAAACGAGGATAATGGAATGTAGTCGAATCAAGTCAGGTGATGCTGAGGGAATTAGATTAGGAGATGAGATGCTTAAAGTAGTAAAGGAGTTTTAGTATTTGGGGAGCAAAATAACTGATGATGATCGAAGTAGAGAGGATATAAAATGTAGACTGGCTATGGCAAGGAAAGCGTTTCTAAAGAAGAGAAATTTGTCAACATCGAGTATAGATGTAAGTGTTAGGAAGCCGTTTCTGAAAGTATTTGTATGGAGTGTAGCCCTGTATGGAAGTGAAACGTGTACAATAAATAGTTTAGACAAGAACGGAATAGAAGCTTTCGAAATGTGGTGCTACAGAAGAATGCTGAAGATTAGATGGGCATATCACATAACTAATGAGGAGGTATTGAATAGAATAGGGAAGAAGAGAAGTTTGCGGCACAATTTGACTAGAAGAAGGGATCAGTTGATAGGACATGTTCTGAGGCATCAAGGGATCACCAGTTTAGTATTGGAGGGCAGTGTGGAGGGTCAAAATCGTAGAAGGAGACCAAGAGATGAATACACAAAGCAGATTCAGAAGGATGTAGGTTGCAGTAGGTACTGGGAGATGAAGAAGCTTGCAGAGGATGGAGTACCATGGAGAGCTTCATCAAACCAGTCTCAGGACTGAAGACCACAACAACAACAACAACATGTACAGTAGAGAGGGGTAAAGCTAAGGGCAGTATCAACTTACATCATCAAAATATCAGGGGAATAAAAAATAAAGTAGATGAGCTAATAGTGTGTTTAGATGATCTCAAAAATAAGAATGAGATTGATATACTCTGTCTGTCTGAACACCATGTAACTGTGATCATGGATAGTGTCAGTATAAGTGGGTATAATTTAGCATCTTACACTTGTTGATCCAGAATGGATAAAGGAGGAGTTTCCATTTTCATAAAACAAGGGTATATATGCAAAACTGTAGAAAAAAGCAAATTTTGCATTGATCAGCACATTGAAGTTTGGGCATGTGATGCTAGATAATGTAGTATTGATATTAGCAACAGTGTACAGGTCCCCATTAGGAGACTGGGAGCTGTTCATAAAAATGTTTGACTCCCTATTATGCTGTATGTCAGACAAAAAGAAGAAGTTATTAATCTGTGGTGATTACATCGTAAACTTTCTAAGTAATTCTGATAGGAAAACTGAACTAGAAGCGTTATTAACAACATATAACTTATAATCAGTGATCAAATTCTGTACACATATAGCTCAAGACAGTATAATGCTAATAGATAATGTATTTGTACAGAAAGATGATGTAAAACAAACACATCCTTTCCCTGTGGTAAATGGATTGTCACACTATGATGCACAACTGATTGACTTACAAAACCTAACAGGGTGTACAGTTTGGAAACCATTAAGTAAAAGTGTGAGGTCGCTCAACCCAGTATCTATAGAGCACTTCAGAGAAAGCTTAAGAAATGTTAATTGGGGAGATGTATATAATGAGCCAAATGCTAATGATAAGTGCAACAGATTTCTTGATAAATTTATATCCCTTTTTGAACATCGTTTCCCAAAGAAAATTACTAAATGTAACACCATACACTTTTCAAGGAAACCTTGGATTACTACAGGTATTTAAGTGTCTTCAGAAAAAAAACTGTATGAGACAGCAAGAACGAGTAAAGATCCAGAAGTAGTTTTGCACTATAAAAAAAATAAAAATTACTGTAACATACTGAGAAAAGTCGTAAGAAAGTCAAGAAATATGTATGTTAGAGAAGAAATTAGCAACTCTGGCGATAAAATAAAATAAATATGGAACATTGTTAGAAGGGAGACAGGAAAAGTAACCACTGGAGTAGGTAGTATTACTATTAAAGAGAAAGAGACCATCCCAACCAACAGTACACATGTAGCTAATGGATTTAATGTGTAGGAGAAAACAATTGGTGAGAACCGTTCAAAAGAAAAAGCCATTCAGTGTGTGGAAGAGTCTGTTTATGAAAAAAATTAGTCAGATTAAGGATCACCTAACAACCTCTTGTGAAATAAGTAAAATTATTAACTCTTTGAAAAATAACTGTTATGTTGTAGTAGATGACATCTCTAGTAAGATATTAAAACAATGTAGAGCAATTACAGGTGATGTTCTGAGTCACACATGCAATGCATCACTGCCGGCCGGAGTGGCCGAGTGGTTCTAGGTGCTACAGTCTGGAGCCACGCGACTGCTACGGTCGCAGGTTCGAATCCTGCCTCGGGCATGGATGTGTATGATGTCCTTAGGTTAGCTAGGTTTAAGTAGTTCTAAGTTCTAGGGGACTGATGACCTCAGCAGTTAAGTCCCATAGTGCTCAGAGCCATCTGTAATGCATCACTAACTCCAGGTATTTTCCAAGACAGGTTAAAATATGCCATTTTCTGGCCTCTCTAGAAAAAGAGGGACACCACAGATGTCAATAATTATCGGCCAGTATCCTTGCTTACAGCATTTTCAAAAATGTACTCAAGAGTGAATAGCCATCTCAACAGTAATGGAATACTTAGTAAATCACAGTTCGGATTTCAAAAATGCTGTTCTACTGAGACAGGAATACACAATTTCACTGTGCACATAATAGAGTTTTAAGTAGTAAAATATCACCAATAGGAATTTTCTGTGACTTGTCCAAAGCATTTGATTGTGTGAACAATGACATTATGTTACAGAAATTAAAGTTCTGTGGTATAAATGAAATAGCATATGACTGGTTTACGTCATACCTACAGAACAGGAAGCAAAAAGTTTCCTTATATGGGTCAAGTGATTTAAATAAGTTTGCCACTTCATCTAACTGGGGTGAAATTACATTAGTTGTTCCACAGGGTTTAGTCATAGATCCCCTTCTGTTCTTGATATACGTGAACGACCTCCCTTCCTATCTGAAACAGGAAGCTGAACTGACACTGTATGCTGATGATACAAGCATCATTATTAATCCTGTAAAAGAAACTCCAATTGAAAATGATACAAATAAGGTCTTTGGAAATGTCATTAATTGGTTTTCTGCAAATGAGCTTGCTCTAAACGTTGAAAAAACGCAGTACATCCGATTTTCTGCTGCAAAAAGTACAGTTCCTTCAATAAATGTATTACATCAGCAGAAGTAAGTAGACAGGGCAGAACATACTAAGTTTTGGGTGTACATATACATGATAAATTTAATTGGAAAATTCATATTTTGGATCTTCTGAAGCGACTGGGTCCAGTAACTTTTGCAATCAGAATAATTGCCAATTTTGAGGATAGAGAAATTAGTAAGCTAACATACTTTGCATACTTTCACTCTCTGATGTCATATGGAATAATATTTTGGGGTAACTCAACATTTAGACTTAAAGTATTCATTGCTCAAAAGAAAGTAGTTAGTATAATGTGTGGGGGTCAATAGTCGCACATCTTGTAGGCATCTTTTTAAAAGATCCAGAATTCTTAAAACAGCCTCACAGTACATTTACTTACTAATGAAATTTGTTCTCATCAACATGGACCAGTTTAAAAACAAGTGACATTCTTGATTATAATACCAGAAAAAAGAAAGACTTACACTATTCTTTACTTAACCTATCTTTGGCACAGAAAGGGGTAAAATATGCTGCTATAAAAATTTTCGACAAATTACCAGATGAAATAAAATGTCAGTCATACAGCAATAACAGCTTCAAAAATAATTTGAAGTCATATCTCCTTGACAACTCCTTATATTCCATAGATGAATTCTTGAATAGGACTAACTAAGTCTATAAGTACAGTATATGCATTTTGTCCCATTTAAGGGAATGGGGTAAATAATAGAAATATTGATCTTTAACACTGTATTATTGTTTCATATGTGCATTTCTTGTGCACCTGACACATTTCACATCATAACTGCTACCGTGCCGTGAGTTTGATCAACGGAACACGCAACCAACTAACTAATTAACTAACTACTACATATTTGCGACAAAAAGTCAAATAATTTTCTACGCTGGATAAGCATGGAATTAGATTTTCCCATGTGCGAAGAAACGTCAAGGACACCAGACATCCCACCCACTACCGACATAAATCGTCTGGGTTTCCCTTGCAACTCACGAATAATTCGCGGAGGTATGTAATTTAGAGCAACTGAGGGAACGACGAAAAACAGATAAAAATGACGATCACAAATAATTGATCATAGCGCCCGTCACCACAGCCGCATGATCGATTTAGGATCGCTCCTTCGATATGTATCATTTGGGCCCCGCGACTTCGATACGCAATCATTCTTGGAAATTATCTTTTGTTCTAATCGTTATATAGCTGCCATGTCTAATATGGTTGCAAACTGTGATCGAAGTGCAAATAAAACTACATACAACAAATACGTCTCTTCCTCGTTATATATTTGATTGTCATCTTATTATCTTTGAATCTTCAACTACATAATGCACATGTTATGTAGTTTAATCTTTGATCTTTACATTATTTACATCTTTGCAGGCCGGGTTCTAGCAGTGTTGTTTCATGTTTGCATGTGTGTATGTATCTTGGGAGAGTGTTAAGTGTGAACATGGTTTTTGGAATGACATCAAGTTATATATGCTCAAGTCCTTGTAAAATTTTGTTCTGCTTGGTTGTGACTGCTGTGTTTGGACCTTCTTCATGTCTTTATGAAGATCAGATTGGAAAGTTCGACTGGTAAATAAATTACATAACCAAACCTGGACAGGTGGATGTATTGTTTGACTCATATTACTCAACATGCATAGTGCTTTTCGGCCGAATTTTCCTCGTATAATATTGCATAAAGCTTATTAAACAAGATGAAGTTCCCGAATATAGAATAAAAGCTCACAGCACTATTGACAGCTCTGTTTCAGACGACTTCTTCAATAGTAACATTACATTTTAGTTACTAGTAATGTGGAGCTAGGCTAACTCACGAATTTTGCCTTTTGATGTGTTTTATGTGGTAATTGTGTGACGGTTGTCGTATTCTTGTACGCTGAAGACATGCAATTCACTATGTAGGGAGTGGGACAAAACACCTTATCATGCCGTTATAGTAGGTTATTTCAGTTGCTCTATTATTGCATGTAATGTGGAATCACAGATAGTTTTATATTACCGCTTAATTTGTAGTAAATGGCCATATATTTGGTAACGTACGTGTAAAAACCTATACTTAATATTTTAAATCTTTCTTAAGCGTTTGTGTATCGTACTTTACAAAACATTTGTGTGGTAATGTATACAGTTCCGCTGTATTTTTTAATGTACAATCCATCAACAGTGCGCGCAGTCTTTGTCTGCGCATCTCTAGTGTTACCTGTGAACACCATATTTAAGACATACTATGTTTGTATAGTCATTATGCAAGACAAATTGGCACTTACGCGGTTTTGGGGGTACATGCGCTGATTACAAGAAAAGTACCTAATTTTGAAGGAAACGCGTATTTCTGAAGATATAAGCACATATATGCACGGAATGCCAAAAAAGTACTTATTTTCATATGGATGAAAAAAAATAAAAACTGCCTGCTTCCACCAACTTATTCATGTTGTTCTGCCAATATGCTGCAGACACCTTAATATATTTTTTCACAGGGTCATTCCATCTCAAATCAACTAACAGTCTGAACCTTGATATATCAGATTTGGATGAATTCTTTTTTCAGGTAATGTACCCACTAACACTAGTTTAAAGTTGAGATCTCAAATTTTTCTGACCTTTGGTTTTTGAGTTTCGAGGGTTTAAAAATAAAAATAAAAATAAAAAAAAAAAAAAAACTCCGTTCTTGATCAATCGATGATTGTTTTAAAATGCTTTAGCTCAAAAACTATACAAGCTAAAGAGCTCAAACTTGCACCGTTGTTTTCCTCTATAAATTCCCTTCAATTTGATATGTAAAGTGACTATGCTACCTAAATTTGAAAATTTTAAACTATTCCAGAAAAACGATTTTTGAGATTTCCAAAATACATACCTTCGGATTTCTTTATAAAAATAGTGTGTTGTCCAGTCTGACTGACTGCACGCATGCAAAATTTCAAGATGGGATCTCAATGGGTTCTTGTATAAAATAATATTTTACTACTGCAATACAGGCTAGTGAGGTGAAAAGCAGACTATTTCTAAGCTACGAATACTAAGGTAGGCCTATGTAATTCTAACAAACTTAAATTATTATGTTAGCCTTTTTATCACGTGAGGCAATACTGACCTTGCGACTTATCTTAGAAGAAAGATTAAGGAAAGGCAAACCTATGTTTCTAGCATTTGTAGACTTTGATAAAGCTTTTGACAGTGTTGACTGGAATACTCTTTCAAATTCTAAAGGTGGCAGGGGTAAAATACAGGGTGCGAAAGGCTATTTACAATTTGTACAGAAACCAGATGGCAGTTATAAGAGTCGAGGGGCGTGAAAGGGAAACAGTGGTTGGGAAGGGAGTGAGACAGGGTTGTAGCCTCTCCCCGGTGTTATTCAATCTGTATATTGAGCAAGCAGTAAAGGAAACAAAAGAAAAATTTGGAGCAGGTATTAAAGTCCAGGGAAAAGAAATAAAAACTTTGAGGTTCGCCGATGACATTGTAATTCTGTCAGAGACAGCAAAGGACTTGGATGAGCAGTTGAACGGAATGGACAGTGTCTTGAAAGGAGGATATAAGATGAACATCAACAAAAGTAAAACAAGGATAATGAAATGTAGTCAAATTAAGTTGGGTGATGCTGAGGGAATTAGATTAGGAAATGAGACAAAGTAGTAAAGAGTTTTGCTATTTGGGGAGCAAAATAACTGATGATGGTCGAAGTAGAGAGGATATAAAATGTAGACTGGCAATTGCAAGGAAAGCGTTTCTGAAGAAGAGAAATTTGTTAACATCGAGTATAGATTTAAGTGTCAGGAAGTCGTTTCTGAAAGTATTTGTTTGGAGTGTAGACATGTATGGAAGTGAAACATGGATGATAAATCATTTGGACAAGAAGAGAATAGAAGCTTTCGAAACGTGGTGCTACAGAAGAATGTTGAAGATTAGATGGGTAGATCACGTAACTTATGAGAAGGTATTGAATAGGATTGGGGAGAAGAGAAGTTTGTGGCACAACTTGACTAGAAGGAGGGATTGGTTGGTAGGACATGTCCTGAGGCATCATGGGATCACAAATTTAGCATTTGAGGGCAGCGTGGAGGGTACAAATTGTAGAGAGAGACCAAGAGATGAATACACTAAGCAGATTCAGAAGGATGTAGGTTGCAGTAGGTACTGGGAGGTGAAGGAGCTTGCACAGGATAGATTAGCATGGAGAGCTGCATCAAACCAGTCTCAGAACTGAAGACCACAACAACAACAACAGCCTTTTTATGCAACATTACCTTCTTATTGTTTGTTAATTCACTAAATGATATTTTAATGAGAGAATAAAATATTTAAAAAAATAATAACTTAAGACTCTTACAATTTTGTATGACATTCACTTTTTATTATAAAAAAACGTGAGATTTTCATATAGGGTCAAGGCTCTAGTTTTGGCCACTACCCCACTTATGGCCACCTTGATGTAATGGGGAAGCTACACTGCATCCTTTCATCATATATTATAAATGGGAGGGAAAACTAAAATATCTGCAGTATGTCTTCATATCAGATTGCCTAAAACATAATGCAGTCGCTTTCTAAGTATTCCAGAAAAAACTGCTAGAAATCATAAATCAAAACTTGCCTGCTGCACTTAAAAAGATTACTTACTTTTCTGATGGCAGCGCTGCACAATATAAAAATAAGAAAAACTTCCTTAATATGTGTTTGCATAAAACTGATTTTGGAGTTGAGGCAGAGTGGCAAGAGTGCATGCGATGGCCTTGGCGGAACTGTTAAGCGGCTAGCTGCTAATGCCAGCTTACAAAACCCATGTGACCAACAAATCTTAACACCCAACTCACTTCATGTATTTGCCATGGAAAACATAATAAACTTTGACTTTGAACATTGCACAACAGAGGACTATGAACTGACCAAAGAATACTTACTTTCTCGGTTCAGTGACTCAAAAGCGATTGTGGGAACACAGAAGTTTTATTCATATAAACCCTGCACAGAGAGTCAAATTACTGTCAAGCTTTATCATTTTAGTCTTGATGAATCGCTTGTATATGTGACAACACTGAACCAAATATCACCCTCACATGTGGAAAATATTACTGATGGTGGCTAGGATGCTATGAAGAAAAATACAATGATATGTACCGAATAAATTTTTTACACCCAAAGGGTCCAGCCCAGTCTTTTTACTATCCACAACCAAGAGATATATTAGATGTCCCAGCAAATACTCTTTTACAAACAGCGAATCCAACAACAGCTATGGGAAGAACCTACACTTTAAGTGCTAAAGAAATGAAATTGTCTTCTCTTGCTTTGGAAAAATATCTTAAAAGATCATAAAAGAAGCACGTTTAAATTATGTTACACCTACCCTCACTAAACACTAAGTTCTATAGATACCATGTGTATTAACTTTGTAAATACCAATTGGTATTAGAAATACAGTTCTATCCATGCAGATATCTACAAGTTAATCTTTTTCCCAAGTGAAATTACTTATATGCCAATTTCTAATATAAGGAACTTGTTGTAAATGATTACAAATAACACTGGAAAACCAAGCAAAAGATTTACAACTAAGGATGAAGGTGAGTGGCTTTATTCAAAATTTTAACTTCCTTCTGATGCATAGTTAAAAGAATCATGAACATGAAATTAAAACAACACTATATCATTTAATGAATTAACAAACAATAAGACGGTAATGTTGCATAAAAAGGCTAACAAAATAATTTAAGTTTGTTAGAATTACATAGGCCTACCTTAGTATTCGTAGCCTAGAAATAGTCTGCTTTTCACCTCACTAGTGTGTATTGCAGTAGTGAAATATTATTTTATACAAGAACCCATTGAGATCCCATCTTGAAATTTTGCATGCATGTAGTCATTTAGACTGCACAACACATATAATTTTTATAAAGAAATCTGAGGGTACGTATTTTGGAAATTTCAACACTTTTTTTTCAGATTTAGGTAGCATGCTCATGTTACATACCAAACTGAATGGAATTTTTAGAGGAAAACAATGGTGCAATTTTGAGCTCTCTAGGTTGTATAGTATTTGAGGTACAGCATTTTAAAACAATCATCAATTGATCAAAAACAGAGGTTTTTTTTATTTTTAAACCCTTGAAACTCAAAAACCAAAGATCAGAAAAATTTGAAATCTCAAATTTAAACTAGTGTTAGTAGGTACATTACCTGAAAAAAAATATTCTTCCAAATCTGAGAGGTCATGGTTCAAATCATGTGGTACAATTGGTTGATTGGACATGGAATGACCCCACAGTGTTCTTTATCCATAGGTAATGCTTACAGTTTCATACATCTTAACCATGATAGCTATTGTTGGCTTTGCATATTGTTGCTCACAGTTATGTATCTTGATCAGTGCGCTCAATGACCTATATTTTTCTGTTGAGGCTGTCTGTTTTGAAGTATCGTATATTACCGAGTGTGCCAAAATGCCGAGAAATATTCCAGATTTGAGTGACTTTGTAATGGAAGATTTATACCATGTTACGGAGAACACCCAAAGCTCTATGCAGTGGGCTAGGCAACAAGGTCTTTTGAAGAACGATCTGGTGTGTGAAAATGGGAATTGTGTTGGATACAACAAAATGAAGCCGGAGAAAATGTCATTTTTTGCTGGCAGTCATTTAGACATTTCTAAAATTTTGCGACTGTGGGCTTTCGGACTCAATAAGCAAAAGTTTTTAATGAGGGAGCTCAAAATTGGCAGTGAGTACCTTGTGGTCGATTGGTGCCAATTTTGTAGGGATATCTGCCAATAGTTTTGGGCGGCCCTGGCCATACTGTTGAAATGGACGAGAGCTGCTTCGTCAGGAGAAAGTACCATCGAGGTCATACAGTGCGGGAGCAATGGGTCTTTGGTGGCTATGACATTGAGACAAAGCAAAGTGTTATGGTTGCTGTGCCAGAACGTGATGCAACCCATTTGCTGCCAATTTTGCAACAGTATGTTTTGCCTTGAACCACAGTAGTTTCTGATTTGTGGCAAGCTTACACCACCATAGGTAACTTGCGCTACAATCATCTGACTGTTAATCATTCGCTTTATTTTGTCGATCCCTTTATAAACGCAACCACAAATCACGTGGAATCAGTCTGGCAAAATGCTAAAGGAAAAAAAATAAAAGGCGTTTTGGAACTCACCGTGCTATACTGAATTACTACCTGGCGGAATTTCTCCGGCATCAACGTTTTGGGGAAAATCCGTTCCACAATTTCATTGAGCATATTCAAAAAATCTATCCTAATACTACAAATTAACTTGATGTAGCTGTTTTTATCTAATCTGTGATTCGAGCTTTAATGTATATCTGTGCCAAATAAACAAATATGGTTTTTGAGAAAATTTTGTTAATAATTCCATCTTTTTTGTAAAAAAAAATAGTTTTTAAAATTCTTTGCATACATATGCAATACATCATTTTTGATAAAAAAAATTTTGAGGCAGTTAATTCATCTTTTTTTCATCCATATGAAAATAAGTACTTTTTTGGTGACGGGCACATCAGATATGACTGTAACACACAATTTTTGAAATAAATTTTTTTTTTTTTTTTTTTTTTGGTATTCCGAGCATATATGTGCTTATATCTTCAGAAATACATGTTTCCTTCAAAAATAGGTACTTTTCTCGTGATTAGCCCATGTACCCTCTAAACTGCATAAGTGCCGACAAATTAAGCATTTAAAAAGTCATTGTGACTAATTATCATTATAATGAATGCCTGCTGTGTGTATATCATTTTTTCTGTGTTGCTTTACTATTCTAGGGAACTATAGAAATCAAGCACAAATACAAATGTTTTATTCCACCTTTAAGCATATTTAAATGCAATTGGTGTCATCAGTGTTAAAACAATAATAATAACAATATCAGTAGTGTGGTGTAATTTAGTACCCTTTATTTTACTGTCATACCTTGTCTTGGTGTTGCTTTTAATGCTAAGCTTTCTGCATTTCTTTTGTTCAGTGCTTTGACAATAGGTAGCACCATATATAACATGTATCGGGTCGACAGAAGCGTCCGATCCCACGCGTCGACTTTGACCCGTGACGTAAGGGTGTTGTCGTGTGTGACGTCATGACGGCGCGGAGTTTGGTTTGAGTGTGGCTGTCTCCAGTTCTGTTTTATCTTATTTTATTTACTTTTCTGATCTGTTCGTTCTATCTCGTGAGGGTTTTTTTTTTAAAACACTTATTACTTATTTTAATTATCTGTTTCCTCGAATTTCTGTTTTAGTTTATTATATTTATCTTTCTGATCTGTTCGTTCTATCCCGTGAGATTTTTTTTTTTTTAAAGACAAAAAACACTAATCAGCTACTGAATCATCTTTATCTTCTATGGGTTGCAGGGGTTACGACCCCTGGGGAGGTGGGTGGGTATTCATGCATGGCTGTCTTCACTTACACGTTGTAGCTACACAAGGCGTCTAAATTTGTTTATATTTAGTTTGCCCCCCCACCCAAAACACCCCATTTCCCGCGCTTGTCCCGTTAGTGTCATTAGGCTTCTTGTGGAAAGTGTGTGTGTTTGTTTTTGTTTCCGCCATATTTGTGACGTCATGGGTCAGAGCAGACGGGTGGGATCGGACGCTTCCGTATTTCCCATGTATCTACCAAAGATGAGTTTGAATAGTTCTTGGGATACTTCAGCATACATTTTTATATGCTTGCTACTATCTACAGTTTAATGTTTTGAATGTACGTAATACATAAATGGCCTGTACCTTACGTATTTTTAAAACTTTCTTTATCTAGCAGTGCAGTAGTAATTAGTGATCGTAAGTATTGTTCACACAGCCAGATGCAATTCAACCAGTCTTAGGTTTGTAATTTGGTTCTAATTTGTTAAGTGCTGATGTTAAAGTGCTCTTTCTTAAACCATTTAAGAGAACTGAATTAGAATTTATCTCCTTTGTAAGAGTATCCACATTTCTTGTTTGTTGATATGCGATATCAGCAGATTGCTAGTCTTATCCTATAATTATAAGGATAATAAGACAAATTGCAACAGTCTCTGCAGCAGGAGAACTGAAGATGCTTGTGGTTTCCTATTTGATCCACAAAATATTCATCATAAGTTCTTATGCTATATTGTCCCAAAGACAAAAATTGTTAATTAAATTGCATACAGCTGCCTGTTAAGAACTTTCAAGTAATGAAAGTGGTGACTTCAGGAGGGCCAGTTGTATGTAATATCCTATGTTGATACGGTGTTACTGTTGCCAAGTTTTGTATTACTTTTGGCTTTACTGGGTGTACTGATTTAGTACGCATTGAGAAATAGATCTGTCCAGTGACCTAAAACTTGTCCATTCTTTCTAGCTACCAAAGCTCAATTTTGCATGGAATGCACCAGAGATACATTTGGAGAAGTGGTGTGTTGCAAAAGACACAGATGGTCTCCTTGCTGATCAGGACAGTGGACTCCGCTCAGTCTCAGGCATTATTTTCATGCACTCATTTGGGCAATATTCCTGTTCCTTTTACATCCCATACAAGTTTAAGCTGTTGTGCCTTCCACTTGTACATACCACCATCTACATGCTGCTTTAAGGACCTTCATTTCAAACATGTGTCCTCGGAGTTTTTGTGTGGCAGTGTGATTGGATAAAACCTTCTCATTTTTTAAGCCATTTCAATTTCAATAAAATTCTCGACCTTTCGATGTCTAGCTCTGCCATCATCATCATCATCATCATCATCATCATCATCAGGAGTAAAACTACTGGCTGCCGGGGCTGGCATTATTTCCCACTTATATACCTAAGGCCGCTGGCACCAATCAGAGAGGGCCAAAACGACACTGCACGGAAGGCGAGTTGGGTAACTCACAGCAGCTACGGCACACCGCTGGACCGAGTGACGTCAAGTGGCGCAAGGGGTCGACGCCACGTTTGAATCTGATGCTCCCATCTCCCTACAAGCATGACGCATCCGCTATTGCTTCCTTTTGATGTCGAAAGTCCGCCTCTGCACCCTACGCATTAGGTAGTCCTGGTCTGTTGAAATTGTTGCTGTTCTTTCTAATCTCTGCTGCTTCTTTTATAATGGAGTCCAAGTATGTTGACACATGAGCCAAGACTCTTGTATTGAAAATACAGTCTGAGAACACAAGGGTCTTGGCTCATGCGTCAACATACTGGGAATCCGTTATAAAAGAGGCGGCTGAGATTAGAATGAACGGCAACAATTTCAACAGAGACCAGGGCTACACACTGAGTAAGGCATAGAAGCAGCCTTTGGATATCAAAAGGAAGCAACAGCAGATGCTTAACGCTTGGCAGGAGCAGCAGTTTCAAATGTGTTGCAGTCACCTCGCGCCACCTGCCATCACTCGGTCTTGCTGTGGGCCGGAGCTGCTGTGAGATGCCCAACTCGCCTTTTGCACACGAGTCATGTTGGCCCTCTGTGGGTGGTACCAGTGACCAAGCCCATAGATATATAAGCGGGAAATAGTGCCAAACAGCAGTCATTAGTTTTACTCCTGACAACGATGGCGGAGCTAGCCATCAAAAGCTCGAGAATTTTATTGGATATGACCCAGCTTTAAAACAGAGAAGATTTTATTCATATGTCGTATTGATGTCCCAGTGAACTCACCTGTCTGTGTACTCAATACGGTGAACAACTGATATCTGTCCCATAACTTGCATCAGTTGTCAGGACCAGCATGTCTATAGCTCACCACTGTGTCTCATTTACAAGAAGCAAAGGACAATTGAAGACCTATGATTGTAGTGCTGTGATGTTGCAAAGAAATAGGAATGCCTTTACAGTGCTATTATGGTGACCAGTTTCTTGACAACTGTGGGAGAACCCTTCCGCACCTCCAGATGGCTTTAATCCCTTGTCACACTGCAATGAAACCCCCTTGATCTGATGCAGAGTCAACCCTTTTATAATCCTTTCTCTTGCCAGAAAGAGAGATCCCTAACCACCATTTTTGACTGGAGAGGTATTTGTCTGCCCAGCATCTCAGTACACATACCTCCCCTGGGGAACCCTTTTCTCAGAACTGTGTGGACTTGCAGCTCAACACTGGTAATGAACCGCATGCCATTGGACTGCTCATTTTTCTGTTCCCAGTCTTAAGTGGGCAAATCTTTGCACTCTCAAAAAGTTTAAAAGATGAAATCCAAAACAGTAGTGGTAATGGCAGCTTCCATCCTTCCAGATTACACCATAGTGATTAAACGGTGGAATTGTAATGGATGTAACTGCCACCTTCTTGAATTATGACAGCTGCTGTAATTTTATCCTGTGATGTGTACCAGCCTGCAACAAACACAGCTTTGTAATAATCACTATTCTAACCTTAAATTATACTGCAGTTACTGTTGGAACCTTGCCAACCCTGAGAAGTCATCCAGTTGTCCATTTCTATTGGGAAAGTGTTCCCCTTCAAACACTGTTCGATGTAGTGGCTTTACAGATTCCATTGACATTTGATGTTACTTTTTGGAACATTTACCTGTCGCCAGAGAGCAAAACATGGTATCCTAAGGTGTTTAACCTGGTACAGTAACTCCCATCACCTTCCCTCCTGGGGAATTTTAATGTGCATAACCCATTGTGATGGGAGTTCTTGACAGTCTAGTAGCACTTTCCTTATCGAAAAGTTGATTGATGATTTTCAGTTTCGCTGATGGATCCCATACCCATGTCAGTACAGCATGTGTCGAATTCAACTTATTACAATGTGACAGTGACCAACTCCCAGTGAACCTGTTGTTCCCATTCCATGCCCCCTCCAAACCAACCAGCCTGTTGGTCATTCCAGTGGACAAACTGGCAGACCTACATTTCTGACGTCACTTTGCTGTATTCACATCTGAACCTACTGTCAAGATGTAACAGCTGTAATTGAGGAGGAGGGGATGTAGCAGTTCCATTATCCAGGAATCCTTGTCACTAATGACCAGTCTTGAGAGGGAACAAGGAAAAGTATTGTCAGACCATGGCAAGCCTTCAATGATTCAAATTACTCCCCCAACTGACAGTCTCATAATCTTCAAATAGCTGTAAGCAAGAGCCCGTTATTTAATGAAACACCAAAAGAAAGAATTGAAATTGGACTGGAAATCTCTGTAGAGGTTTACTATCTACCCATTTAACTGTACTCATCAAATCACTTCCTGTACTATTTTTCTACTGGAGGAATTGAGTGTCTTCACAGCAGATCAGGTTGCTGTTGCCATGACAAGTTTCTAATATCCAGTGAACAATCTGCAGACTATTAGTCTATACTACCGTCATGACCCAACGGAGTTCTTTTACACAATTTTAGCTACACTGGCTACCCATGGGCCTCACATCATACAGAGAAACCACAGGAGTGACAAGACTGATTACCTAGCGAGCAATGTGACAGCAAAATTGATTTGGGGAATGGCACTCACTAAAATTGACATTTTTAATATAAGAGTTAATCAGTTTTGAGGCACGTTATGTTATAAGAACTAAATTTTATACGTGACACTAAAGACTTATTATAATCCAAAAAATTAATGTTCATCTACTCAGTATATGAATAAAAACTCTACTCCATTTTCTGTTTCTGGGAGGACAGGGTGCAGGGTGGCAAGTGCTCCCACCCTTCCCATCTGCCCTCTTCTGCAGATGCCTGTGATCTCAAGTTGCTGGACAGTCAAAAGGTGCTCATTGACCAGCCCAAGGTGTGTGGGCCTGGGCTGGTGAACCACTGATCCAAACACAGCAGTACCTCTTCATGGCAAGCCAAGCTAGGAAGTACTAGCATTGCTATAATCACTACGATGTAATCTGCTCTCAACCTCAGATTATGGGCATGTGTTCAGAAATCACTGTTGTACAACCAAGCCTTTTGAAATCTTTTCTAAGGAATGTTTTGTAGAAACTGTATCTATCAGACCTCAAGATAATGATCAAGGAATTGAATAAACTGTTGCTGTGAATACTTCAGAGGCACAGAGTGATTTGAAACTTACTAGGGAACAAGAAATCTTTTGTTCCAGGCTAGGTTTTTAGGTATTCTTTTTCTTCAACTTGAAGAGTGCTGCTGTACCCTCCAGTGACTCAGCCACCAGTCCTACAGTCATGTACTGTGGGTTGCCAAAACTCCAGCCCGCTAATGTGGCTACTTCCAGCGACCAAATGAAAACAATATTACATCAACTAAAATAAACAGGTTGTTTCCAACCAAACCTCCAGCAGCGACCACAGTACTTTGTTATGCCAGCCTTACCACCAGAGGCATAAGCATCGCTGCAAATGGTGTTCTGCCAGACAGGTATTCAGGTTGCTGCCGAACCACTGTGCAGCCAGTTCACACTCCAGGATTATGCCCGCTGCTCCTAGCAGCTCAACATTTGGGAGTTCACATCGCTGAGCCAGAGAGGAGTATCTCGCCAAAGTGTTCGCACACTTCATCCATCCTTAAGTCCTTAAGACTGCCAACTTCAACCACAGAGGCTTCGGCCTACATCCATTATTGAGCACTGCCAACTCCAACCTTAAGCAATTTTCCCATACTTGAGCCCACTACTAGTACATCTGATCATGGCCTCTTGGACTTCACCTATCCTCATGCACCTACTGCACACTGCCAGCCACAGCCTCTCATATGTTGTCTATGTAAGAACATTCTGGCATACCCTTAGTGATTGGCTTTTCAGCATGAACGAGTTAGTGCCAACTCGTGTCCCAAGGAACTGTGCTATTGTAATATGTTCATTAAACTTAATAAATTTTAGTTGTTCCTAGCTACTTGTGTACTGAAATTTGTAATGTGTTGTTCCTCTTGCTCACGGACAGGCAGGTGTTGCACAATTTTATTGTTTTGTATGGTAATTAGCGTAAACAGGTTGATATCCTCAGCTAATCCACAATTCTTCCTGACTATCTCTTCAGATATTACTTTTCTGAATAACTAGCTAACTGTCAAAAAAATACACAGTCATTAATGCACCAGAATGGGCGAGACAACGTTTTAGTAGAAAACTTCTTATCTGCTTTGGCTCTCCCCATATCCTGAGAGTAATCCTGCAGATTTACATAATGTGAAAAAATTGTTCACAATTTGGCAGATACAATACAACAGATATAAACTCAAGATGACATTTTGCTTTGCAGTGGAGTACACAATGCAGCAGATGAAGCAGCCAATATGTCTAAGGAGAAATAGATGTTATGTGAGCTTCAGCACATTGTCGAGTAAAAGGATCATGTGATTTTACAAGAGATTAGAAGTAGCAAACTAGAAGCTGTGGGTAGTCAAATCAATAACCTGACCATGATTAATCTCTCGTCAATTACTCAAATGGAAGAAACTGTTGCTTATAAGGTTAAGAATATACATACCATTTTTGAGAAAACATGTTTTAATCAACTGTTTATATTTCATTTCACAACCACTATGAACTTATTATAGTTTCCTCTGGGGCTGAAACTATAAACTTTTGTCTAAAAATAAAATAATCACTATATCATAATCTGATCGGACTCTATTGTGGAACTGTCAATGTACCTGAGTACCATATAAGAAGAACCTGGATTCAATTTCTGATACTGCCAGGGATTATTTCTTATTGGGAGGACTGGGATGGGGTATACTCAGCCTCTTGAGACCAATCTGGGATCTATTCAAATTATAAGTAGTTTCTCCAAGGTGTGGAAAACAGACAACAGCTGGGAGAGCCACCTCCTTACTTGGCATCGAGATGACACCATATGGCAGATGATGACATGTCTTTCCTGCACAACTGACCATTTTTTACTTCGAAGACAAATTTAAAATTATGCTGATACATCAGTCATCTTAATAATAGCAAGGTTGAAACAGGGGATTGGTGTCTCCTCATGAATTGTCTTTTAAAATTCACTGTTTTTCCTATCACTGTGAACAGCGTGATACCTATGATTACGGTAGCCAGTTCTGACCTGTGTGTTCGTGGATGGCCTTGGTGGATGCTACTACTCCAACAGGAACACACAAGGTGCAGCTGATGAAGTTGGAGGGGTGGATGGTATTTTTGGTTTCAAATTTTCACTAGAAGGAAACATATTGTTTAATTTTCAATGTTTAAGGGACACTTATATTTCATCAACACTAGCTTTGACAATTGTGAATAACTTAGTGAGGTTTTTGACAATTACATTGGGTGAGCTGTGTTTGTTACCTCATTTGAGTGAAGGAAGACAAAGATTGCTCGAGGCCTGTGCTATCTGAAAGTGTGTCAGTCACAAATCTTGGACAGCAGAGAGAGCTTATTTGCTCTAATATTATTTAACATTCAAAAAGTCCCTTCTGAAATGTGGTATAAAGTGTACAGATCATGATACCTTATACACCTGAATATGACTGATACAAACAATCCACTGTGGGGGTATTAGGGCTAGCAACAAGTGTGGAACCAAGAGGAAATGCAAAGAATGGAAGACCAAGAGAAAAGAGTGTAAAGCAAGAATGAAGTCTCTCTTCTTCTGTTCAGCCCATGTATCAAAGAAGCAATGAAGGAAACTAAAGGAAGGTTTGGAAGTTGGGTTAATATTCAGGGTTGAAAGATTCACTGATGACATTGCTGTCTGCTCTGCGAGTGAAGAATTACTGGTCTTGGGAGTTAAAATAAACAAACTACTGAGCACAAAATATGGTTGAGAGTGAGCCAAAGAAAGATGAAAGCAATGAGAAGTAACAGAAATGAGATTAGTGATAAACTTAACATCAGTATTGGAGACCAAGTATATGGAGTGAAGGAGTTTATTATTTTTTAAACAACATGCCAGACAGAGCAAGGTAGACATCAAAAGCAGACTATCACATATAAAGAGAGCAGACTATCACGTGTAAAGAGAGCACTTCTGGCCAAAAGAAGTCTACTAGTATCAAACATAGGCCTCAGCCCTGATATAGGAAATTCTGGGAGAGAAGAGAATTGAGGCATTTGAGATGTGGCACTACAGAAGGATATTGAAAATTAAGTGGAGTTGTAAGGTAAGAAATAAGGTGGTTTCCTGGAGAATTGAGGAGGAGAGGAACATGGGGAAAACAGAGAACAAGATGAAGGGACAGGATCATATGGTGTATTAAGACATCAGGGAATATCTTCAGTGGTGTTAAGAGTGGCTGCAGAACCATTCCAAAATATGTCCTTTATGTTGAGATTGCTAAGTCCCCACGTCTCAATGAGTGAAGTGATTACAAACCATCAAGTGCTACGAAGTCTCTGGCATTCCATCATGGATCTATTCCAGTATGGAAATGACTTTCATAAATTGCCCACATGCTACCACGTGGCTTATAAGCTGGATGAAGCATGATGTTACAGCTCTTGATGTGAACCGAATTTCAGGCCTTACCCAAAGATGGAGGTACAGTGGGAAATACTATCTACTATGTGCTATACAGTGTAAATGTTGGTGTAGGCTGAGCAGATCATCACCTCGAATGAAATTTTCACTCTACAGCGGAGTGTGCGCTGATATGAAACTTCCTGGCAGATTAAAACTGTGTGCCAGACCGAGACGCGAACTCAGGACCTTTGCCTTTCGCGGGCAAGTGCTCTACCGAGACGAGGTACTGGCGGAATTAGAGCTGTGAGGACGGGGCGTGAGTGGTGCTTGGGTTGCTCAGTCGGTAGAGCACTTGCCTGCGAAAGGCAAAGGTCCCGAGTTTGAGTCTCGGTCCGGCACACAGTTTTAATCTGCCAGGAAGTTTCAGATCATCACCTGTTAGACTCTCAGAGCTGTATTGATCCTGTGGGTTAGAAGAGGAACCATATATTGCATTATTAAAGATAATTTTGTGCAATAAATGCTAGCAATTCATGTTGTAACTTAATAGCCGGTAAAGACATTAGAGGTTTCTAGAATGAGGAGAAGGCTACTTACAGGAATTTTCAGTGCTTTTAACTCAGAAGAAAACAGTGTTCATTTTGAAGCATTTGGTAATATTTTTATTGTGTGGTTGATACAACCAACTCATTTGCCATTTTGGAAAAAGCATTTTAAGAGAAAAATATGTGGGATTTTCTCTCTTCCCACAAGCCATCCAATTTTTTCCATTTCCCCTTTCAGAATCTCCTCTTCTTATATAATTGTCATTTTTGTTGTTACAAAACATATTCCTATTATGAGTCTGGCCCCAGACACCTACTGTCATCAGGAGAGAGCCGGGTGGGATTCAGTGATGAGGACCTAGCTATGGTCAAGAGCATCAGGAAAACATAATTGGCAACACCACATTTATTAAGCAATAATACAGTATTGTCTTTCAAAGCACCACGTCACAGCCGGGCCGGCAGAGCAGCGCCCTCATCAGCAAAAGAGGGTCAGTATGCACTCAGCTTGCAGTTCTGCCCATACAGCGAAGCATTGGGTGGCAGCTGTTATGTTATGTAGCAGCCGTCAACCCGTGGACACCAGTGGCCTCCGGCTCTGTGTACTGATTCCAAAGTGCTCTCATTGACTTCGAAGATTTGCACTCAGGAGTCATGCCTCCAGATCTGCATGAAGTGCTCACTGGCTTGTAGGGATCAGCTTCAGCCCCCATTTAGGAGACAGGAGTTGGCAGCATCAGTGTCAGCGTCAAAAACAGAATGAGCAGCACCAGCATACCTGCAGGGTTATGGCAGCCTCCACGCTCCATCAATGTCGCCTTGGAAGTTGGCCCTGCAGCAGGCAGCAACCTTTCAGCTGGACTCGTGGCTCCATAGATGATCGAAGGCAGCTAGTTGTGCTGAGAGTCAACCCCCATAGCCCCCCTTATCACTGGATAGCTGCAACTTACTCAAGGGGTGAGAATACACTCTGAGCAGTCTGCAATTAGCACTCAGTAATTGGACATTTGTTAAGGAGGGTGGCGTATTTTTGCTGGCACTTTCTGTGCACCCTACGGAGGTGAGGATGGGTATGACATCATGTCATGATTTTCTTTCTCTGTCAGCTCTCCTAGTGACTTCAGACTTTCCCAACTTCACCTTTCACACACTCTTTTCTAATGGTTTGGCACATGAACAGTTATTGTTGCATTGTATCTATGTCTTCTTACAACACTCTAGTGGGACGGTATATCTCGGCTTCAATCATGTCTTTATGACCGAGCGAGGTGGCGCAGTGGTTAGCACACTGGACTCGCTTTCGGGAGGACGACGGTTCTATCCCGTCTCCGGCCATCCTGATTTAGGTTTTCCGTGATTTTCGTAAATCGCTTCAGGCAAATGCCGGGATGGTTCCTTTGAAAGGGCACGGCCGATTTCCTTCCCCATCCTTCCCTCACCCGAGCTTGCGCTCCGTCTCTAATGACCTCGTTGTCGACGGGATGTTAAACACTAATGCCTCCTCCTCCATGTCTTTATGTCTACCGTAAATCGCTCAGCATTTCTGTCTAGCTGGCAGTCTAAAGCTCACAGGTGGTTTGGCTTCCAGGAGCTGTGAAGGTAGAACTTGGACAAATTTTTAGTGTCCTTTGGGGATACTACCCTGGGGTAAAACTTACTACCAACCTGCCAAGTGCCCAACAGTATTGACACAAGTTTGTTCTTTTTAATGCCAAGAATTCTGATCTTATTGCTGAAACGTGTGATTTCAATAAAAGGCGTTAAATCTTTCTGCATAAGTGTGGAAATAAACCTTGAAAGCTGTTGTTTTAATCAGCCGAGCAATACAAGAGCTTTGTCTCAAAAGATTCATCTTTAGCACTTGTCTGTTAATGTTCAATTTGGGTAATAAAAAATTGCTCTAAGGAGAGCCTTGGAATTCACAATTTTTCATCACCTTTGGCACTGAAGCCAGTGATTTTTATTTTGAGTATATTACAAAATTATTGTTGAACTTACAGTAGAAATTAGCTTTCTGGCAAGATTCAAAGATATAAATATGTGATGAAGTGACACACAACATTAAATAAGCACTTTTACCTCTCAGATGATGAGTTACTTTTCTCTATGCCTCTTCTTTAAGAAAACGTTCCTGTAATTGGAAGAATATTAATTAATAGTGAAAAAAGTATAGTTTGCCAGGAATTATCTTTGCCTAAATTTCATGCAGTACGTGTTCCACCAATGTATCGATGGTTTCTGTGTGGATCCAACAGCTTTTCTGAAAATTATCTGAGCTGTTAGTGTCTTGACCTCTTAGGAACTAGCTTCATTGTAATTCAGATTAGTTTTTTTGCTAGTGGCACAGTTTCAGAATTTGTTTGCTTGGAGGCTGAAATTGTAAAAGAAATAAGAGGGAATGGGCTGAAGTGTGAATCAAAGACATTGTTGAACATTTATCTAGATGAAACAATAAATAACTATCTTTAAAATGAAGGGAGAATATCAACAGATGGTTTTCTGATGATAGAGCATTTTTATCTGAAGGTGAGAAGAGAATTGGTACCAGTAGGAAGGAATTGAAGAACAGCCGTGAACAATGTGTTATGAAAATGAATGTAAAAAAGCCAAGAACAATTGTAACTGAGAAAATAAGTGTTTTAATTTGGAGGTAAAATGTGTAGGAGGACAACAAGTGTAAGTATTAGAGTGCAAAATAAATAGTTCCGAGACGTGAAGATGATTTGGATGGACAGTCATCTTCAGATATAGAAGTAATTTCGGGCATGCACCAGGGAAGCGCATTGGGACCCTTGCTGTTCATGCATATTAATGAGCTTGCAGACAATATTAATAGTAAAACCAGGCTTTCTGCACATGATATAGTTATCTATAATGAAGTACTATCTGAAAGAAGCTGCATAAATATTCAGTGAGATCTTGAGAAGATTTCAAAGTAGTGCAGATATTGGAAACTCAGTCTAAATGTTCAGAAATGCAAAACTTTGCACCTCACAAAATGTAAAAACATAGCATTGTATGACTACAATATCAATGAGTCACTGTTGTAATCGGCCAATTGGTACAAATATCGGCATGTAACACTTGGTAGGGGTATGAAATTGAATGATCACATAGGCTCTGTCATAGTAAAGCAAGTGGTAAACTTCAGTTTATTGGTAGAATACTGGAGAAGTGCAATCGACCTACAAAGGAGATTGCGTACAAATTACTCATGCAACCACTTTTAGAATATTGCTCAAGTGTGCAGAGCCCATGCCAGATAGGAGTAACAGGATTTTGAACTATACAGAGAAGGGCTGCACGAATGGTCAGAGGTTTGCTTAATCTGTGGGAGAGAGTCATAGCTCTACTGAATGAACTGACCTGGCAGACTCTTGAAGACAGAGATAAACTATCCTGAGATAAAGTTGCAGGAACCAGCTTTAAATGATAATTCCAGGAATATACTACAATGTCCTCTATATCACTCACATAGAGATCATGAGGATGAGATCAGAATAATTACTGCATGCCCATAGGCATTCAGGCAGCAAAACGTGAAAACCGGAATAGTAGTTGTAAATTTTTCTATGTACAAAATAAATTTTGTGAGTTTTTGGATGAAATGAAATGGGCATGTGGCTATGGCCTCCCATCGGGGATGCTGGTCATCTGGTGCAAGTGTTTTTAGTTAAAGCCACTTGGGCAACATATGTTTGAATGAAGATGAAGTGATGATGAAGACAATGCAACACCCAGTCCCCAAGAGGAGAAAATCCCTGACCATGCCGTGATTTGAATCTGGGTCCATCACTTGGCATTCTGGCGTGCTGATCACTCAGCTTTAGAGGTGGTCAGTTTTTGGATAAGAAGGTAAGAAAGATATCACGGCTCACCATCGACGCTGCATAGAGCAGCATTCAGAAACCCTCAAATGTGGCTCCAGAGGAAGATATACAAGTATATGTGGACCAGACTGGAAACACAAGGAATAGAAAGGTATAAAAAATGGAAAAAATGAGAAAAGCTAGTAATTAAGGACAGTCATGAGTAATAAAAGAAATAGTCTGAGTCATTTGATGGTTATGGTCTGCATAATGAATTATGCTTCAGAATCAATAACGACTGGATGTAAGGTCAAGTGTTTGAGAAGAACTATTAGACAACATCAGCAGAAACTCATCATACAGAAAAAAATGTTGGAGAAAGGCAAGGAATGGAAAGTGCTGCAGCTTGCATTAATAGGTCTGCGTGTGTGAGAGAAAAAGTAGTGATTGTGATACATTCCAAATTCTTAGTGTTTCTCCCTAAAGATTAGTTGTACCAGTATTGAATGTTGTGTATTATTTGACTATTTTTCTTTTCCTTCAGTATCTTTGAGGTAATTGGGCATGGTTCAGAGATTTTAGTTGTCATGTCCCTTACACAGCACTCCCGTTGTAGGTACATTAGTCTTAGCTATAGAAGGTTTTTCGCTTGTGTCAAGGATAAGACTTGGCAGTCACTAATTATTTAGACAGTAAGCTTCGGTTGAAATAACATTATTAATTGATGATGATTCAGTTAGGTATTTTACACCTTCAGGCTGATTAAGAGGCAGTGTGCTATGTCATTCAACTAATTGTATGTTGCAGGAAACAGTCATACGTTGGAAAGCTGAAGTTTGCAGAATTTGATGTGAATTTGTCTCTTAGGAGAATATTTGTAGCTACAGAGGAAAATGTTGTTGCTGCATTGAACTCAAAATCAGGTTTGTTCACTTACGTGTGTCATGATAAACTATAATCAGTGGTAAATGTGCTTTTTAGTACATTAATATGCATTGGTCCTCTTTTTTAGGTCAAATTTTATGGCGACAAGTTCTGGAGAAGGGTGGACAAGGTGATATCCACTTTTTGGGTGTGGATGGGTCTGCTGTGGTGACAGTAAGTGGAGACAAGGTTTTGACTTTAAGAGGCTGGGATCAAAATGCTGGTTACCTCCTGTGGGAATGGCCATTACCTTTGCAACTCTCTCTGGACAGGTAGTGACAATTTCTACTGTGGGCACTATTTGTAATGAAAATATTTTGTTAGTGTTGTTGTTCACGTCATATCACATCTTAAGCTGCATAACCATTAAAATGGAAAACTTGGATTTGATGGAGGTCATGTGACAAATGATAAAGGTGAACATTATCATCGTCAGTACTGAAAAAAAATTGATGTGATTTCTTTCTAGTATTTATTGTTAATGGATGATACGGGTTCTATCTTATCTGTCAGTTGTTCAGTTACATAATAATGAAAATGAAGACACTGTGTGCATGTTAAACATAGTAGTATGTTTCGTCTTATTATTATTATGTTTGGAAGGATTGGGGTGTGTCACTAACAAAACTGCTGCGCTTCTCAAGAATAAAAGGGGGGGGGGGGGCAAATAGAGCTGCTGAAGTTAAAATAAATATTCTAAATGTTGGTCACCATTAAGTGATTTATGCAATCACACTATAGTACTTAATGAAATATTACAAGTTTATGGTGGACAATATTAAACTATTTGCTCTTCCCATCTCAGCAGCTGAATTCTTGTTGTTAAACAGAAATTTTACTGCCATGACTTGAATGGAGGATCATCACACATCTCCATTGCTTTGCCACCTTGAGCAGTCCACCTTGGAAGCAAAATGTAGAGTATGAAGCCTATGAGCATGTGTTATAATGTAGACTAATAAAGTAGACAACACACACACACACGACCACTATCTCTGTCTGCCAAAGCTGGACCATGAGCCACTGTGCTTGATGATAGGAAAAGCATTCTGGGTGGTGGTGTAAGGAAGAGGGTGGGTCAGGGAGGGGGAAGGATAGCGGTGGAGAACAAGAGAGTCCTGCTTGTGAGAGCGTACAGGGACTGGTGGGAACAGGGCAGGGCAGCTAGGTCCAGTCGCAGTTGGGAGGCACCTAGCTGCCTTACCTTGTCCCCACCATGTCCCTGTATGCTTCCACAAGCAGCACTTTACTGTCCCCAACCCCTACCCTCCTATCCCCCTCCCTTCCCCAGCTGCCTCCTTACCCCCACCATCCAGAATGCTTTTCCCATCAAGCACAGTAGTTGCTCGTGGTCCAGCTTTGGCAGCCAGAGACTGTGTGTGTGTGTGTGTGTGTGGGAGGGGGGGGGGGGGGCACGCTGTCTACTTTAGAAGAAGCCCTTTTCGCCAAAAGCCCACTTGCTTAGCTGTCTTTTTGTTCTGCCTGTCTGTGACTTAACCTCTCCACTATAAGGTGAATAGCAATCTATCCATTTCGTAATATTGTGTCATTATTCTGTCCTGGATTTTCCATTGTTTAATTTTATCTTAACACGCACTTATGAGGTGTGATCAAAAAGTAATGGGATCTTTTTTATTTTGTAGGCTTTATACATCTGATTTTAATTTTTTTTATCTTGCTGGTACATGTGCCGCAGTTATATATTTACATTTTCAGATGCTTGGACTATTTAGTTTATTGTTGACAGTTGAAAAGATTGTGTGTGTTTTCAAGTGCTCAACGAAATTTTACTTTTGAAAAAGATGGATCAAAGAATTCACATTAAATTTTGTTTGAAGAATTTAATAAAGTGCAGCACCACATTGTAAATGTTGACTATAGCTTTTGGCAGATCTAAAAGAGTTTACATTGAGAAGACATTGAAGATGATGACCATCCTGGATGTCCTAGCACATCAATTATTGTCAACAGTGTGGAAAAATAAAGAAAATGGTTCTGGAAACCACAGAATCTCCGTCAGAGAGACTGATGATGTCGGCATATCCTTTGGCTCATGACAAGCAAATTATTATTATTATTATTTTGCATGAAATGTGTAGCAGCAAAGTTTGTTCCAAATAGTTGAATTTTGACCAAAAATTATGTCACTTAGAAATCACACAGGAATTGCTGGATGAAGTCAACAATAATCCAGAACATTCTTTAGAATGTTATAGCAGGTGACAATTTATGGCTTTGACATCAAAACCAAGGCCAAATGGAAACTGCCAGAAGAGCCAAGACTGAAAACTTCAACAAGTTCGGTCACATGTGAAGGTTCTCCTCACAGTTTTCTTCGATTACAATGGCATAGTGCGTCATGAGTTTCTACCTTATTGGTGTATAGTCAATAAGGAATGCTCCGTGGAATTTATGTACCATTTGTGTAAAGCAATCTGAAGAAAATGACAAGAATTGAGACAAAACTGCTCATGAAAATTGCATCACACCTCAATGCTTGTTCATGATTTTTTAGCAAAAAGCAAAACTGTTATGTTGCCTCAGCCACTGTATTCGCCAGACCCTGCAACTTCTTTCTATTCCTGAGACTGAAGAGAGCCATGAATATATGTTGTTTTTCCACCATTGATGAGATAAAAACAGAATCACTGAAGGAGCTGTACACCATAATGAAAAGCGAGTTCCAGAAGTGCTTCGAAGAGTTGAAAAAGCTTTGGAACAAGTGTATTAAATCTGATGGGGTTACTTTGAAGCGGACAAAATTGATGCTGATGAAAAAATAAAGAATCTTTAAGAAAAAGAAATATTCACGTTACTTTTTGATCACACTTCGTATTGTTGTAAACGCTACTATTGACTCATTGTCTTTTTTTCTGTATAAGTTATTTTACAAACATTTTTTATCCCAAAAGTAACTGTCACATCCTATCCATTTTCTTTGTGGTCGAAGAATACAATTCTCAGTTGTTGGTTGTGCACCTATGATCATTGTTTTAGTGTATACACATTTTAGTGTATACACATATGAACTTATAAACTGCTCAGCATATTTGTTTGTTTCATTAATTATCATTGTTAACAACCTGTTATCAAAAAATGATGTGAAAATGCCAGTGATTTGGAAGACATGAAAAATGAATTCTTACACATGATCTCTGACTTGTTGAACAGTTGTCAGCACCTCCTTTGCCTCTTGATGTTTCTGTATCACTGTCATTAAAGTCCTGATGATCACCGTCTTCTCCAAACAACAGACACACCAGCAATATCTGTTAGATGATGCTTACAGCAGGCAGTGTGACTCTTGCAGCTGATATAAAACTTTAAATACATTTTGTAGATCCTTCCAAATGTTGCCAAGTGTGGGAGCAAGCACAGTTTGGAGAATGCGCAATGCAGTGCCACCAGACAGCGTGGACACAATTTTGAGAGCACACGGTGGGTAGGCAACAGGCCTGCCGGAGTCCACTTCATAGAGCATGGTCTAGGGGCTAATATTCTGGTTTTGAATTTAAATTCGGCTTTCATTTTTAAAATATTGAGAAACTTGGGGTATTAATCCAAAGTTTGTGATTAACATATAAACATTCATCAGCGACTGTTATTTGTTTGTAAGAAGACCATCTGTTGTATAGTTGATAATTAGCACAAACAATCTGTACAAATATGCCAGTTTTGTTACATAAAATGAAGTCGGTTAATTTTCTCCAGATTTTTGATCAAACGGCCTATATGTGGTGGAACACTGACTTGCAATAACACAGTGGCCTTTCAGCTTCATGTTCTTTGTTGAACTACACTTGCAGCTCAGTTTTTTTTATGGCATCTTGATCAGGATGCATTTATATTTGACATTCATGTCTCCAAAAATTAACATCTGTCTCTATGTATAATTTCGTGGGAAAGAAATGTTATACTATTTGCTTCCTTAAGGAGGGTAGGATATCAAATGGGCCGAGTTGGAGCAGGATAGGCACCACAGGACATTTTAATTTCCACTGTCTATACTTTTACAAGTAAATTCATAAAACTTTGTCAGCATGACCAGGAAGGATTCAGGATTCACACTCGTAGCAGCGGAAGTTCAAAAACATAAATAAATAATTTTTTTTACGCGTGAAATTTTATCATTTTTTCACTTACTATTGGCTGCATTTGTTTCTATAGGTATACTTTTCTTCATAAGTAAGAGAGACTGTTCAATGAATTTTGTACAGCATACAAACCATACTTACAGGTGTCTGAAACTCTAGAATCAATTTATGAAAAAATGAATGAGCTGTTACGTTTTAAACTTTATATTTAGAAAAAAATCAAATTTTGTAGTTAATTATCTCAATTTTTACCACAGTTTTTAATAGATTTGGAAAATTTTATAATTTCATACACCTGTAAGTATGGTTTGTATGCTGTGCAAAATTCATCAAAGAAGCTCTCTTACTTGTGAAGAAAAATGTACCTATAGCAACAAACTCAGCCAACAGTAAGTGAAAAAATGATGAAATTTCGTATCTAAAAAAAATTTATTTTGTTATGTTTTTGCACTTCCACTGCTATGAGTGTGAATCCTGAATCCTTCCTGGTCATGCCAACAAAGTTTTATGACTTTATTTGTAAAAGTATATACGTAGAAAATAAAATGTCCTGTGGTGCCTCTCCTGCTCCAAGTTGGCCCGTTTGACATCCTACCCCCCTTAAAAAAGCTTTCTCAGGCCCTTTGTCAACTTGATCTTGACAGTAAAACCCTCTTTTCTTCATTGACAAGGAAGGGATTGCAGAATACTAAGCATTTGTTAAAGCAGTTCCTAAGAGGAACTAACCCTCTTCATAAAACTCAAATAGTTGAATTTTTAGTGTTGTTGAAGTGCAGCTTTCTCCTTATTGACTCATTCATAATTAAACTGTAATCTAGTCTTTGTTTTCTGTTTCTTGTTTTGTATTTATTTCTACCATTTCCCCCTGTTTGTTCTTTAGATAATTTATGTCTTCTTTTTTTTCTACGTTTTCAAGACCCCTTTGAAATGTTTTCTCCGGTGCCCTTATTTATTTATTTACATAGTTTACACCCACATTAGAGCACTAAAATGAAACTTTATGTAACAGTGTCTATGGTGAACAAGTTAAAATCTTGGCAGTCAACAATTTTTTCCTTTCCCAAAACTTTTTCATTTGGAGTGATCTGGCAGCTTGTTCTTCTGCAGATATGACAGTCTATACTTCTTTAAACCAATGCTGCTGTTGTATTATTTTTGTAGAAGCACAGATAATTTTTATATTAGAAGATGATTTATTTCAATATTCATATAAAATTTCTTGTTTTCTGCTAATCTTTTTAGGATATTTGATTTTCCTCAGACTGTTATTCTCCCCCCTGACCTCTCCACATCCTACCATGATCTCCAGTAATGTTTCATGTTGAGTGGGTTTCATTTGGGGGCATACAGTCTTTGTAGTTCATAGCAGTAGATGAGTTTTACATTATTTGAAGTGCAATTTTTGTTGTAGATATTTTATATAATTGATAAACTGTTCCCAACTCTCTTTCCCTTTTCTGTAATGCTATTTATTACTGGTGGCCGTGTTGTAATTTATTCCCTTTGTACAGTGCAGACACTGTAATGTGGCAGTCACCATGATAGTAAACAAACAAGAATGTGTACCACAGTGAGGAGAGAAGAGGTGCAGGGAAACAAGTTCAGCCTTGTTCCCTCAGAACTGGCTGTTTACACTCAAGTTTTGTTGTTCTGCTAAAGCAGAACTGTCATTATGGTCATAGAGAATGCCGATCCTTTCTTGTGTTATGATTCATGCTCAAATCCTATGATAGACCAAGTCTCTTCAGTCACTTCAAAATAAGAAAAGATAACAACAGGCAACGCACAATTCAAAGCAATGCGTAGTACTCAAAGCATTCATTTACAGCTACCACACAGTTTCCACCTGATGTTGACACTGTCGTAGATGAGGTAGTATATGCCAGGTCACTGCTGGTTTCTTATGCAACCACAGTCCAAAAAACCCCACCCAGTATGGCCACATTAAAGTGTCTGCAGTATATTTAAATTTCTACACTGTTAATTGTTATTTATTTGTTTTTTGCAGACTGTGTTGTTGTGCTTCGTTTCATATCAACAATTCTGTCTCTTCATATGTTCTGTATAATTCTACTTTTTTAATAGTCTAAAAGTTTTTCCAGCTTTGCCACAGCTGCCGGCATTTGTATAGCATTAGCGAATGCCAGTCAGTCAGTTTAACTGAGCTTGTGATGTTTGTTGAATAGTGGTACTTTTATCATTACCAAAATGACAACATTATTTCAGAAATATATTTTTGATGGTTTCAGATTAAAAGTAATATATTTTTGATGGTTTCAGATTAAAAGTTAGCAAATGGTTTGTAAACTCTGGGAATCTATACCATGTGGAACCAGAGGCTCAAAAACAAGTAACGGTAACAGTGTTCAAACTTGTAACAGGGGCAAAGTTTGGTGGTAGTAAACTTCAATCACCATGGCTTGGGGACGACTCTAGGTAAGAATAATGTATATAAACCATTTTTCTTGTTCAGATGCAACATATTTTTCATTTGATTACTGTAAAATACACCCTTTTGTTCCAGCACATTTCTTGGCAATTTTAATACCTAATATATTGGAATGTAAATAATTCTAGGAGTAGAGGCAGTGAGTCATTGATAGGCACAAAAACCAAGACAGAATGCTTCTATCATTTTGAAAAATACTTTGACAGGGCTATAGAGCACTTGCATTTGCGCTCTCTCTCTCTCTCTCTCTCTCTCTCACTCCCTCACTCACACACACACACACACACACACACACACACACACACACACACACACACACACACACACACACACCTGTATGGCTACATTGTTAAGTCTGACAACATTTTGTCGATTTAGGGGGCACTTTGACTGGTGTGAGGGGTTGTATTGAGTGAAGTGCATAAATGGAGGAGGTGGGGAGTAGAGTGATAGTTGGGGAAAGCACAGGTGAGCTCATTCAGGCTGCTGGCAAAGGACGTTGTGCACAGCACATCATGAAGTGGAGAAGTGGGCTGGGAGGGTGAGGGAGAACAGAGGAAGAGGTAAGAAGGTATGGATGCAGGATGAAATGAAGTTCAGGTCCTGGACCACAGGTGGAAGTCACTATTGGGCTATTGGAGATTCCTGCCAGGAGTATTACTTGATTAAAGTCTGTGTTGTAATGACAACTCCCCTCTATCTGATTCATAGAAGCTGGTGTTGTGGGAAGGATCCATATGGCACAGGTTGTGAAGCAGCTGTTAATCAAACATTTTGTGCTCTGCAGCGTGTTCTGCCACGGGGTGATCAATTCTGTTCTTGGGCACAGTTTGCTGGTGGCCATTCATTCAAGTGAACAGCTGGTTGATGGTGATGCCTGTCATGAACCAACCAGCAAAACACCACCATAAAGAGGATGAGGATTAACAGTTGCCTAGTAAGTTCAATAAAGTTCTCTCTTTGCAGTGGCAAGTCTGATACAATTAAATGGCAGCTAGCATTGACCAGCAAAAAAATGTCTGAAGTAATGGAAATGCTCTGCTTACAAATAAGCACCCAGCCAGCCAGTATGACAATGGCCATTTTGTAAGTCTTTATGGAGAGGCTAGATCAAAAATAGCTGATGGACTGATTAAAAATATCAACCAGTAAACCAGAAAAATCATACATGCACTGTATCAATTTTCATTAGGCCTACTATAGTCACTAAAGATGATGATGATGATGATGATGATGATGATGATAAAACCCTCAGAGCTATGAAAAATTCTTATTCGATTCCCATTGATGGAGTTCTGGCAACTGTTGTCAGGAACTGAACACACACTCTTGCTGAACCACAAACTCACCTCTGTGACTGTTCTTTCCAGGCAGTTATACTCCCAGAGTCACTGAAAATGTTGAAAGTAATTCCTATTTTCAAAAAAGCAGATAGTAAAGACATGAACAACTCTATGCTTATCACAATTTCATCCTCTTTCTCTACAGTATTTGAAAAAAATATGTAAAAAGTTATACAAAAACTGATTCTAAAATGTAGACTTTCACGGCCGGAAATATCATGTCCATTATAATTATCCTGGCTGTTATGCCGTGGTCAGTTGATGAATTTTGTCTCAATTCCCAACGTTTCGTCTCCGACTGCGGGAGACATCTTCAAGGGGGTCCGTTGGTCGATGGAAGGTCCAACATACCCACTGGCTCGCTACTACACATCAGATATGTGATATTGTGGGGAAATTCTACAGCTGCCCTTGACAAGAGCCACGAGGCTCGTTAATGGAAGGTAAACTAGAGACTCTTGAAGACCCATTTTCAGAAAGCTGTAAATCCTAACACTGCCTTGCTTATATGTTCTTGATACTTTAAAATTCTTAAGGAAAGAAAAATAAATGCGTAATGTCAATCAAATGCTGACCTAAGAAGAACAGTGATTTACAAACATAATACTAGAAGAAACTCAAACCTGCATACTAAAACAACTCTTGTCAAAAGGGAGCATTCCGCATTGGCCTCCAGCTATTCAATAAGCTCCCATCAAATCTAAAATCTATGGAAGGCAGTACACAATTTTGTAAAGCCTTGAACTAATATTTGCTGTGTCGTCATTTTTACTCTATAAAATAATATGTAAGCTAGTAAATTTGCTGTTTATGTGCAAGGGTAATGCTTGAACTATTCAGTGAAGTAAACCTTATACAGTGGAACCTCACTTAAAGAGTACCACCCATAATGAGCAAATCCCATAACGAGCAAAACAAATTGTAAAAAAATGACTCACTTAACGAGCGATGTTTCGCATAATGAGTGACGATGATTTAATGTGACGTCACCAGTCATTTGTGTGCGGGGGGGGGGGGGGATGTTCTACTATATGAACACCTTTCATTATTGGTAGCGGCATATTTAGTATGTTCTGCAGTCTGTGATTAGCACTCTTTCTGCTACCATCTTAGTGCAGCTTGTGATCACACCTTTTTTTTTTTTTTTTAACCTGTGATCTCTCAGTTTTTTTGTGTGAAGATTTTAATAACCTTCGTTGCTGATTTAGCATGCACATACAATTGGTCTACATCAAATATTTGCACTAGCCTCAAGAACATGGACAATATTAAGGAGATAGACGCTTCAAAGGGAGTGGCAATAGTATCTAAACAACTGTTTCGTATTCTGGACGATGTCGAAGGTTGCTCCTTATATGGACAAACAGGGTGTATACGACCTGGGAAAAACCCAGAAATTTTTCGGAATTCGGGAATTTTTCCTTGTTTTAGTTTTCAGTTAAACTTTTATAATTTTGACTGGTGAGAACTGATACTCTAGCAAAGGTTGTTACTGTATCCTGCTACTTGAGAATAATACTGCAGCAGTAAAACATAAACAAGGGAAAACAATCTTTCGTTGGAAAGGAAATGTGCCATTTACAACAACAAAACATCGTGCTTGCACAAGCATTTGCAAACAGCAAAAATATGTCAAAGGCCTTAGGGCAAAGACTATGCAGTACTTTGTAACAATAAACTGCTCTCTACGAGCATGACGTCACAGCTGTTTTCATTAGGTTCGATTGAGCGATTGCAAGCAGGCTCATGGCATGCGCAGTTGACTCACGTATGAGCTGTACCTTCGCCTGCTTCTGGCTAGTTGAATGTGGCTACTAGCAGTAGCAGCAAGCGGCCAGGTGCTAATGAGAAAAATTTGTCTCATGCACCCTAGCTGCCAGATCCAGCATGATACCTGTTTCCTACACAAAATGATCCATATGGGCACCTGGAAGTATGAAGTCAATGGAGTAGTCAACCAGATTGACCATATTTTAGCGATTGCATGCCACTCCATGTCAGTTATGGGTGTACGGAGCTCCAGAGGACCAAACTGTAATTCAGACCACTTTGTGATAAAATCAGTCTTGAGAGAGGAACTCTCACTTACAAATGGCAACAGAATAGGAAAGATGATGAAATGGAACCCAGATAAACTGAAAATTCCTGATGAAGTAAAAAAATACCAAGTAACACTAAGCAGAAAGTTGAGCAATGAATAGACTGCAGTAGGAGTAGATGAAAGGTGGAACAGGATTGAAAAAGCCATTAAAGATGCTGCAGAGGAAATAATAGGCATAAGAAGGAACAGAAGAGCCCAGGAATGGTTTGATGAAGATTGCAGGTAAGAAATAGAGGAAAAGAACAGGGCAAGGACAAAAGTTCTATAGAGAGAAATCAGAAATAAAATGTAATGATGTAGAGGATTCAGGAGAAGAGCTAACAGACTGTGCAAGAGAAAGAAAAGAGAGTGGACTAAGAAGAAATGTCAAGAACTAGAAGAGTTAAAGGAACAGAGTGAAGTAAGAAAGTTCTGTCATGCTGTAGGCAAATTGAAAAATATATTCCAGCTAAAAACAGTGGCCTCTTCCAGTGAAGATAGGAAAATGATAAGGGATGAAGAAAAGTTAGTGGGAAGATGGGTAAAGTATTTCAAAGATACACTAAGCACCAGCCTAGAAGATGAAGAGACAGCTGTGCAGGAGGAAAGAGTGGAGCTGGAAGTAGATGATGATACCAATGAGGCAAGAAAGACAACACTACTAGAGGTTTCCCAGGCTGTGCACAAGTCAAAAAACAATCGAGCCCTTGGGGAAGGCAGCATAATCCCTGAATTAATAAAAACTGGTGGTGACGCTGTAATAAAGGAACTGCACACATTAATATCAAATATTCGGGAAACAGAAACTATGCCAGACAATTGGAAAACTGAAATAATAAACCCCATTTATAAGAAGGGGACAGAACAGCCAGTAAAAATTATAGGGTTATAACACTCCTAAGCACAATTTATAAGATTTTCTCAATTACATTAAACAAAAGGATACAGAATTGTGCAGAAGGCATACTAGGGGAATATCAGTGTGGCTTTCGACCAGACAGAGGAACAACTGATCAAATATTTGTGATATAACAAAGGATGGAAAAGTTCTATGAATATGATATAGAGCTTACTTTGCAAACATGCAACTTTTCAGAAGTAGCCTTGTTACAAGAAAAACAAAACTGCTAATATATAATTCCCTAGGCTGCCCAGTTATCACTTAAGGGTCAGAGGTATGGACATTGACAGAACATGATAAAAATGCACTAAGAACCTTTGAGCGGAAAATACTACGCAAAATCTATGGGCCAATAAGGGAGGAGGAAGGTTGGAGAATACGCTACAGTGCCGAATTACAAGAGTTAATACAAGGTAGGGACATAGTAAAATTTGTAAAATCACAGCAAATGTGATGGCTAGGACACTTGGAGGGAATGGCAGGGGACAGAATTCCAAAGAAAATGATGAAAGGTGTGATCGATCCATTCAGAAAGGCAAAAAGGGAGGCCTAGAAGAAGATGGATTGTCAACGTAATAGTGGATCTCACCAGTATGCGAGTCCAGAGGTGGAAAAGAGCAGCAAATAACCAAGAAGTGTGGAGGAAGATCGTTGAAGAAACCAAGGCTCACCAAGGGCTGTAGTGCTACTGAAGAAGAAGAAGAAGAAGAAGAAGAAGAAGGGGGTAGTCTCCACATGACCCATATTTACGTTAAGGGATTTTACTGTTTCCTCTTCATTTACAGCTCCCACGTCAAACGAAAACAAAATGGATTTCTGTGGCCGGGAGCTATCAAGTGAATTAAAATGCATTCACATGATTATGGAAGCCAAAAATATATTATTATGATTTTATTTTATTTCCACATTTTTGGCAGTCAAGCTAAATCGCCTTGCAGTACAATGAAGCTTTTTGCTTTGTTGAAGAAATTCAGCTTTATTAATCTTTTCTGCTGAGGCAATCAATTTATTTGAAATGAAGTGTTTCATTCCAATTATTTGCTGAATTTCAAGTGCACGTTTTCATCTTCTACCATGAATGGCATTATGCAGTAATAAAGAACCAAACATGAGATAGTACATTACTGGTACTCCAAGAAAATTTACAGCCCGAAAACCACACTGGAAAGCTTAATATCAGGTGGGGCCTACTTCATTGTGAATCTGGACAAACCAATGTGCACGTCAAGCTGAATTATACATTTTTGTGTGGTTTCGAAATTCTGCTGCTCTTGGAGTATCCTCCGATGTCCTGTTTCTTTTATGGCGTAATGTAAGATCTCTTAATGCTTTGTACATACGAACTTGCAGGCTTCCTATATCACCGTAGCTGCACTTGCGAAATAATGCCTGTTTTCTGGCACTCCCTGGCAACTGACAAAACAAACATATTTCTAACAGTCTCGGAGAAAGGGTTGTGAATACTGGTTTGAAAAGTGTTAATTTCAAAGTAAATTTCCTTTTATGCAAAATGAATTATGTGTGAGAATGTAGGATGAATTTATTCTTAGAAGAATTTCAGAGTCAGAAGACCAGACATTTATGTCATTATTTTAAGTTTACTGGAAAATTTGTGTGATGATATGTCTTAAAGAGTATAACACATGCAAAAAAAAGACCAATATTACATGTAAAAGCTTAGCTTTTCTTGTAGCTACACTGTGTATATTAATGTCAACCATTAACTATTCCTCTTTGTGTGTTCGCGCTACTTAACAGTGATCTTGCTATTGGCTGACTACAACACGTGTCCTATGCTCTGAATACCTGCTGTTATCAGCTGGCGAGATCACGTGGCATGAGATATGATTGGTTTACAAAAGGGCATTGCAATCTTGATTTTTAACTCTCTGGAAACTAACGTGTTGTGTTTGGTGGAATTCGAATTTATACTTTCATAATACAAAAATATGCAGCGTATATGTTTCTGCACATCAAAGATCTTTCCAAAACTTTGCTCCCTATCGAAAACTTACCGTCACTTAGCATGGATAAAGTGTATTTTTGCTTGGGAAAAAGTATATTTTTTAATCGGAATATCCGGGAAAACTCTCCGGGAATTTTTTTCCCTTGCCTGCGTATACTCCCTGACAAATGAAAATCAATTGCAAAGCGACACTGTTAATGAGATCATCATTTGTGAGGAGGTGAGAATTATTTTTGCTGACCTCTTTAAGATGACATCGGGATCATCAGCGTCCAAAGAAGTGTTTAAGGCAAGCCGTGGGTGGTTCAAGAAGTTTAAGAGAAGAACCAACACAAAGGGAGCAGACAACTTCATCAGCAACTTCAAGATGTTCATAGATTCTGGTGATGGTTATCTGCCACAACAGATTTTCAGTTTCAGTGAGATGTGCCTATTCTGGATAAAGGTGTCGAAGCATACCTTTATAGGCTTGAGTGACACGTGATCTTTTTTGTGATTGAATCAATGAAGTTTTTGGTCATTTGGTGAAAAATATTTGTTTGAGATGAATCTGCCACTCCATGTCCTGCTTTCAATGGCCTTTGCTCCTGTCCATTCTCCAGCCCTACAAAACCACCCCCTAGAAGAACTTCAATTCGTCAAGATCCAATTTCTGCCCCCCGACCATTCTGTTACTCCAGCGTATGGACCAGCAGATTATTTCTAACTTTAAGATGATCTGCTCTGAAGCACTCTTCAAACTTTGCTTTGAGTTGACTGAAGCTGCCAATCTCACTCTCATAGAGTTTTGGAAATATCATTTCAACATCATTGTGTGTGTCAAGATGATATAAAAAGGCATGGGAAGGGGTTACCAAGAGAACTCTTACATATGGCTCGATGAAGCTTTGGTTGGAGTGCATTGTTGAATGTGGCTCTGAGGCACTTAAGTCAGTACCTGTGGATCCCATAGTCAACGAGATTGTGTCTTGGGCCAAGAGCATGGGACTAAAAGTGGATAACAGTGATATCAATGAACTTTTGGAAGATCACACCCAAGAAATTATCACCAAAGATCTTATGGATTTAGAGTGTGTTTCACAGCAGGCAGTTGTGGAGAGGAGTTATTCAGAGGAGGAGGAGTAATCTTCTGGTGCAATAGAAGAAATGCTGAAAGTGTGGGAATCAGTTGCCTCATACAGTGATAATCATAACCCCATAAAAGCAGTGGCTATGTGCACTACAAATTTATTTGACAATAATTCTATGTTGCATTTCTGTCAAGTGTTGAAAGGTTGTCAGAAACAAATGACTAAATACAGGGTGTGATCAATAAATAGTAGGACTGAATTTCTGTAGTGTGAATGGAGTGGTGGTGGGAGCTTGGACCACCTGGTCATGAAAGTGGGGAGCCTTTCGGAGAGTCAGATATTTTTTACAGTCACCTGCAGGGAAACGGAGAGTGAGTATGTCAATTTTTGTGGTCTTCTGTTCGGTAGTGCGGTCATGTTTCAATACGTAGAAAAATCTTGAGCAGCACTATGCTATTAAATTCTGCGTGAAACTCACGAAAACCATGATGGAGCCCCTCGGAATGATTAAGGATGCCTACAGGATGCTGCCCTGAGCCTCTCAACAGTGTTGGAGTGGCACAAGGTGTTCAGAGAGGAGCAGGCGCTGGTTGAAGATGACCAGCACGCAGGTCACTAATCAACTTCAAGGATTGATGAAAATGTGGCCAAAGTGAAGGCACTTCTGGACTCTGATCGGTGCTTAAACATTCGTCTGATGGTTGACGAATTGGGGATTTTGTATGGTACCATCCAAGAAATAGTTACTGAGGATTTGATCATGCGAAAGGTGTGCGCCAAGCTTGTTCAAAAAATCCTGAGTGAGAAACAAAAACTGAATCATGTGCAAATTTCCCAGGAAATTCTGAACTGTGTCCAAGAAAACTCAAATTTTCTTCAGTGTGATTACCAGTGACTAATCGTGGTGTTCTGAGTATGCCCTGAAGACCAAATGCCAAAGCGTTGAGTGGCACACTGCCAATTCCCCGCATCAGTAGGAAGCCAAAATGAGCAAGCCAAGGGTCAAAACCATACTCATCTGCATTTTGACCATTGTGGTGTGGTTCACCAGGAGTTTGTGCTCCCTGGACAAACTCTCAATTCTAAATTTTACATGGAAGTGCTTGAAAGATTGCACAAATGAATCCTCCAAGTGCGGCCAGATGTCGCTGCTTGTTGGCAGTCGCACCATGAGAACGTGCTGTGCCACTGTGCCCTGCGGGTGTTGGAATACCTGGCCAATCATAGGTTTGCTGGCCAAGCATAGGGTTGCCACATTACCTCCGACTCCATACAGTCCAGATCTGTTACTGGCAGACTACTTCTTTTTCCCCAGTTCAAGCGGGACCTCAAGGGTCACTGATTCAACTCTGTAGATGTCCAAAACACCATGATGGTGTCTCTAAAGAGGATCAAGGAAAGCAAGTTCCAGAAGGCGTACGTGCAGTGGGAATCGTGTTATACACGTTGTGTTGAAGCAGAAGGGCACCACTTCAAGTAATACTAAGGATTTGTAGTTCAATAAAAAAGTTTAAAAGACCTACTACTTATTGATGACACCTTCTAGCTTCCTAGTGAAAAAGAATTAGTACATAACATTGCATGTATAATTTTCGTTGAATAAAAGTTGTGCATAAAATAAAACTTTCAGTACTTTTTCTGCATGGAATGCATATTGTATTTTACATTAATTTATAAGGGATAAATTATTTCACTTAATGAGTGTTCCGCACTATGAGTAAGATTCTGGATTGAATTATGCTCACTATGCAAGGTTCCACTGTACAGTGCAATCCATATAAATGTGAACTCTTTTAATGAGTCGCAACATGTGAACCAGTTATGGGACACATTTGCAATTTTGGTAGATGATGGTACACATTTAGGACACGACATACATACATACATACATACATACATACATACATACATACAGAGATACAGAGTCCTCATTGGAAATGGTGAAAGCACCCTCCACCAGCATGCACAACTGTACCCATTTTACCGTGTTCCGTGACATTCTGTGAAGTGTGTCCTCACCAATGTTGCTTACTTTGTGTGTTGGCCTCATTCAGTTCTGCAGCTGTCCTTAGTCTGTTCTTGTACACTCGGCTTTCGGGGTATCTCCACTAGTGAAAAGCCATGCCAGGTGGGGGGGGGGGGGCATAGATCAGGTGGTTGGATACCCACAAAATTTTTGAAGTTATTCTATCACAAAAGAAACTGGTTTCAAGTTGCATGGAAGTGTTAGATGTGTGACATGTTGCTCCATCTTGTTGGAAATAACCTTCTGTACGTTCGACGTCATCCAGCTGCTCTACAAATGTATTGAAGATGAAGATGCTCGTATTAACTGTAATGTCTACAGTTGTATCAAAGAAAATGGGGCCAACAATCAAGCAAGCTGACACTGTGTTCCACACTCCATCCTTTTCATCATGCAGTGGTGTTTAATGGATGATATGGTGGCTTACAACAGCCTAGTATCTGCTGTTTTGTGTGTTGATGTTACCTGACAGATGGAACCATGCGTCATTTCTAAACCAAGTCATGGAGAGAATGGCTGGATGTTAAATTAGAAATCTCTGAAACCATCGACAATAACACATTCTTTTCACTTGGTCTGTTTCTTACAGTGCTTGCATCTTACGCACTCTGTATGGTCCCAGTGCCAAATTTTTTGCAGCTCTCTGGCATGTGCCATATGAAAGGCCTGTCTTCTGCCTCAGTCGATGCTATAGTTTCTTCTGAATTTATCAGTAACCTCTGCCCTCATTGGTGGACTTTGTTTACCACTGTCACTGTTTAGTACGCCAGTTCCTTAAGATTGGTAACATTGTTGCCTTTGTTGGAACATCGTGCGCATTGAATTGTCTCTGTAATGCCCATTGTGCTATAACCAATGAGTCTCTCTTCCACTATGGCTCCACAACAAAAACCCAATCCCGAAGTGTGTATTGCATGTTTCTGCCAACTAAGGACTGTGAAAAAATGACTAATTTACTTGTTCTTGTCACGCCGCCTGAACTACACACACTCAGACTCCACAAACCGCGGCCAACAAGGCTGCGAATGAACTAACACAAGCCAAGCAATGTGGCATTATGCTGGGAAAAGGACGTCATGCACAGAAACAACAAGCAACTTGCCAACAACAGACAGTACTTCTGATTATTCGCAGAGCTACTGAGATCAATGAATTAATTTAGTGTATGGTTGGGCAAGAAAAAGGATGTTGGTAGATGTCCTAAATGATGTTGGTAGATGTCCTAAACTCATATGATCAGATGCAGATTGTGTTTTTTCCAACTAGGGTGCAGGGGAACAGTAGCACAGCTGTAGACAATATTGTTATTCATTCTTCATTACTAGATGGGCCTTCATTACTAGAGTGGCCTTTCAGACCATGAAGTACAAGTTTTAACACTAAAAGGCTTTTGTACTCAAACAAGTGTCACATATAATTACAAACTATGTAGGAAAGCTAATCCAATGGCAATAGAGAGTTTTTTAAATCTCGTTAAGGAACAAGAGTGATAGATTGTTTATAGTTCCGATCACATAGATGGCCAATATAATGCTTTCCTTAACATATTTCTCATGCTCTTTGAGAGTTGCATTCCATTAGAATGTTGTAAACAGGATATTAGCAGTAAAAGGCAACCTAGGTGGCTGATTAGTGGGATAAGGATATCATGTAGAACAAAGTTGTAATTATATCAAAATGTTAGGAGTAGTCACAGTCAGCCTACAGTAGCTCATTACAAACACTATTGTGAGATGCTTAAAAATGTTATTAAGAAGGCAAAGAGTATGTGGTACGCAAATAGAATAGCTAATTCACAGGATAAAATTAAAACCATATGGTCAGTTGTGAAGGAAGTGTCTGCCCAGAAGCACAAGGTCGACAATATAAAGTCAGTTCGCAGTAAAGATATTTCTGTTACTGATAAATCAGATATACATACAGTATTTAACAATCTTTTCTGAGCATTGCTGGTGAATTAAATAAAAATTTAGTTTGTACAGGGAATCTTATAACTCTCTTGGCAAGTGCCTTTCTGAGATTGATGTCCGAAATACTTCTCCGTGATACTGACAAGGGGGAGATCGAGTCAATAATTAAATCACTGAAGACAAAGGACTCTCATGGATATGATGGAGTGCCTAGCAGAATATTAAAATACTGTGCTGCACAGGTTAGCCCTGTATTTAGCCGTATTTCTAATTTTTCCTTTAGGAATGGTCAGTTTCCTGAACGATTAAAGTACTCAGCTGCTTTGTAAAAAGGAATAATGTAGACAATTTTAGACCTGTTTCTATGCCATTAGTGTTTGCAAAAGTTATTGAAAAGGTTATGTAAGGATAATTGATCATTTTATATCACACAATTTGCTATCAGATGTACTGTTCGGCTTTAGAAGTCGTTTAACAACTGAAAATGCTATATCCTCTTTTCTCTGTGAGGTACTGGATGGATTAAACTAAAGGCTTTGAATGCTAAGGATACTTTTTGATTTAACTAAGGCGTTTGATTGTGTTGATCACAAAATATTGCTCCAGTTGTTGGACCATTATGGAATACGGGGAGTAGCTCACAATTGGTTCACCTCGTACTATAACAACAGATGGCAAAAGGTCATTATTCACAGTGTTGAGAATGGCTGTGATGTGGGTTCTGAGTGGGATACAGTCAAGTGGGGGGTGCCTCAGTGATCAGTGTTGGGACCATTCTTTCCTTACTTATATAAATGACATACCCTCTAATATTATGGGTATCTCTAAAATACTTATGTTTGCTGATGACACTAGCTACGTAGTAAAGGATGTGGTGTGCAGCATTGGCTCGGTTTCAGATAGTCCAGTTCACAACATAAGTGCATGGCTTGTAGAAAATAAACTAACACTAAATCAAAGTAAGACTCAGTTTTTACTGTTTCTAACACACAATTTTCAAAAACCCTATGTTTTAATTTCAAAAAATGGGCATATGATTAGTGAAACTAAACAGTTCAAATTTCTGGGTGTTCAGATAGATAGTAAACTGTCTTGGAAAGCCCATGTTCAGGATGGAAAGCCCATGTTCAGGATCTTGTTCAAAGACTTAATGCTGCCATTTTTACTATTTGAACAGTATGTGAAGTAAGAAATCGTTCGACACAAAAATTAGTCCACTTCGCTTATATCATATGGTGTAACTCTTTTCATTCTAAAAGGAATTTTTGGCCCAGAAACGGGCAGTAAGTGGTGTAAATTCACTAACCTCTTGTTGACCCCTCTTCACTAGTCTGGGCATTTTGACATTGGTCTCTCAATGTATATAATCTTTACTGTCATTTCTTGTTAACAATATCAGCTTATTCCCCAAAATTAGCAGCTTTCTCTTAGTTGATACTGGGCAGAAATCCCATTTCCTTTACTCTTGTGCAGAATGGTGTGCAGTATACTGCTGCATCCATTTTCAATAAGCTACCACAATAATTCAAAAATCTTAGCAGTAATCCATGCACTTTCAAATCAAAACTGAAGAGTTTCCTCATAGCTCACTCCTTCTACTCTGTTAAGGAGTTCCTTGAAAAATTAAGCTGATTGTTGTGTTATATTGTTGATTGCATTCACTTAAAATTATGGCTTGACTTTTTTGGGTCTATAAACATTTTATTTTTATCTGTTATTACTTTTATGTTGTAATTTCATGTACTGACCCGTTCCATGACCTTGGAGATTTGCTCCTCAATTTGTTCCTATAGAACTAGACATGCAAATAAATAAATAAATCATTAAAACAACTTACCCATTTCTGTGAGCTTCTGGAGGGAAATTATAGCCCATTGAAGTAGTTCAGGTTTATATGTATCACCCTGTGCAAACCTGTTGCAATATATTGTTGGTAAATCATAATCTGCTCATTGTGTATATTAATGTATTCTGCTCGAGGGCTGTAGCACACTGTGTAATATCAGATCACATGGACCAAATAAATAAATAATCAGCAAGTCACAGCTAACACCACAAACCAAAAAAATAAATCAGACAGCATGATAGTATCACAGGAAATAATATTTTGAACAGTTTGACTCCAGGAAGACCCAAAATTAAGGACACTGCAGTTCCAAATGCCCTGATTAGTATTGAAGTAATGACTTGAAATAACCTAGAAGCATACATACCCGTGTCTTTATAATGAATCAAGCGATGATTCGTAATGTTGAGACATCTGTGCCAGAGTATAAATACCGTGCTCTGGATCTTTGCCTGTAGTGTCGACCTTTTTAAATCTCCTCCTGGTATGAATGGGCTTGAAAGAAAATACACAATGCTGCAGGAAATTATTTTCTGTTTTTTCCTGTTTATATTCCCTTTCTGATGATCAGCTTTGTAATAGACAGGAGTCTCAATGTTTGAAGCAATCAGTAAGTTGCATTAATTAACTAACATTCACTAATGACACTCATGGCTGACTTAAATATTCATTTACATGACTTCAACATATTGGTTTCATATTTTAGCAGCTTGGCAGTAACTGACTGAGAAATGCATAATGTCTGCAAGTTCACTAGTAGACCCAGATTACATAATACAGTCTGAACTAACAATTTATGTAATGAGATCTAACTCATAAGTACATGATCTACCAAAATCCTACCCACATCGTCCAAAGATGTGTTCTGCTTGTAGTGTTTTTGGATATTTGTAAACATCCCCACACACCACTGGAAAACTGTCGACAAGAGATGCTTTTGAGTAAGTTGAATAAGGATAAATGTAGTAGGAAAGGGAAACTGTGTTCTCCTTTCTTGTATGCAGTGAATGTGGAGCAGTGGTGGAGCCAGCGAGGAGACCAGTAAAAATGGTATTATAACCACCGATCGTCCAGGTGTCATTTGTGCCATGGTGCAGCAAGTACCTGAATTCGAGAGCCATGGAGTAAACAACGAACCAACAAGGGCGTAATGAACAATTGAAGAGTGGTAGTTGTTTGTGTATTTTTCTCTCAAATCCTACAGTATGCATATCTAAACGTTTTGAATTTACTCAAGAGAGTGCTATTACTGTAGCAATTGTTAATTGTGTTGTTAAAAGTAATAGTGAAAATAGTGGGCAAAATATACCCCAGTTTGTGAGAAGTGTGGCTATTTATTTAGTAGCACAGTCGAGAGAACTTGCAGAAGGATCCAGACCACCAAAAAACTACTCTGAGAATAGAGGATAAAGGTTATACTACTTTCATCTGGCAGTGTATTGGGGGTCGGCAAAATATTGCCCTGTTATATCGGTCAGGGATGCAACTTCCTGCTGATGCTGGTATGAGACCCACCACAAATCTTACAAAATAAACAGACAAGGTCGATAGTAATCCTAAGGATTGCATAACTGCAAGTAACACAGAAATCGAAAGAGAAGTAAATCCTTTGGATTCCAATCACTTAGCAATCAATACTTGCTGGGAGATTAAAAATGTGTCTTTGGGCTTGAACTTGGGACCTTCACCTGGCATGGCACACAGGTTTAATCTTCCAGGGAGCTTCAAATTGGTGCACACCCTGCTGCAGAGTGAAAATCCATTCTGGGAACACTTGCCAATATTCTTTACTTTTCTTGACAATATGGAAGACTCATTCTGATAACCTATTACACAGAGGGAAGATGAAGAAAAGTGATTGGAAAAGTATTTTGACGCATTAAAAGTGAGCTGCTCTCAAATGGAGACATCTATCCAGTCTCCAATCAATCCAAACCAAGTTGCAGTACTGTGTTAGTGAGACCACCGCAGAAACAATTGTGCAACAACAGTCTGCTTCAAAAATAGTAGTAGTTGTGTATGATGGAATAGTGGGTGTTGGAGTGTTTTCAGTGAACGAAGGAAACTGTGAGGAACTATAAGCAACATAGCACCCAGCAAAATTACAACTTGCTAGAAATATTTTTGAATACTAACAGAATGTCAGGTGAATACAGGGTAATGTCAGGTGAATACAGGGTTATAAACACAAAATCGAATAGGGGTAATGCAGGAGTAGGTTTAATAATGAATAGGAAAATAGGAATGCGGGTAAGCTACTACAAACAGCATAGTGAACACGTTATTGTGGCCAAGATAGATCCAAAGCCCACGCCTACCACAGTAGTACAAGTTTATATGCCAACTAGCTCCGCAGATGATGAAGAAATTGAAGAAATGTATGATGAAATAACAGAAATTATTCAGATAGTGAAGGGAGATGAAAATTTAATAGTCATGGGTGACTGGAATTCGTCAGTAGGAAAAGGGAGAGAAGGAAACATACTAGGTGAAAATGGATTGGGGGTAAGAAACGAAAGAGGAAGCTGCCTGGTAGAATTTTGCACAGAGCACAACCTAATCATAGCTAACACTTGGTTCAAGAATCATAAAAGAAGATTGTATACATGGAAGAAGCCTGGAGATACTGACAGGTTTTAGATAGTTTATATAATGGTAAGACAGAGATTTAGGAAGACATTTCCTGGGGCAGATGAGGACTCTGACCACAATCTATTGGTTATGAACTGTAGATTAAAACTGAAGAAGCTGCAAAAAGGTGGGAATTTAAGGAGATGGGACCTGGATAAACTGAAAGAACCAGAGGTTGTACAGTGTTTCAGGGAGAGCGTAAGGGAACAATTGACAGGAATGGGGGAAAGAAATACAGTAGAAGAAGAATGGGTAACTTTGAGGGATTAAGTGGTGAAGGCAGCAGAGGAGCAAGTAGGTAAAAAGACGAAGCCTAGTGGAAATCCTTGGGTAACAGAAGAAATATTGAATTTAATTGATGAAAGGAGAAAATATAAAAATGCAGTAAATGAAGCAGGCAAAAAGGAATGCAAATCTCTCAAAAATGAGATCGACAGGAAGTGCAAAATGGCTAAGCAGGGATGGCTAGAGGACAAATGTATGGATGCAGAGGCTTATCTCACTAGGGGTAAGATAGATACTGCCTACAGGAAAATTAAAGAGTCCTTTGGAGATAAGAGAACGACTTGTATGAATATCAAGAGCTCAGATGGAAACCCAGTTCTAAGCAAAGAAGGGAAAGCAGAAAGGTGGAAGAAGTATATAGAGGGTCTATACAAGGGCGATGTTCTTGAGGACAATATTATGGAAATGGAGGAGGATGTAGATGAACATGAAATGGGAGATATGATACTGCGTGAAGAGTTTGACAGAGCACTGAAAGACCTGAGTCGCAACAAAGCTCCAGTAGAAGACAACATTCCATTAGAACTACTGACAGCCTTGGGAGAGCCAGTCCTGACAAAACTCTACCATCTGGTGAGCAAGCTGTATGAGACAGGCGAAATACCCTCCGACTTCAAGAAGAATATAATAATTCCAATCCCAAAGAAAGCAGGTGTTGACAGATGTGACAATTACCGAACTATCAGTTTAATAAGTCACAGCTGCAAAATACTAACACAAATTCTTTACAGACGAATGGAAAAACTAGTGGAAGCCGACCTCGGGGAAGATCAGTTTGGATTCCGTAGAAATATTGGAACACGTGAGGCAATACTGACCCTATGACTTATCTTAGAAGGAAGATTAAGGAAAGGCAAACCTACATTCCTAGCATTTGTAGACTTAGAGAAAGCTTTTGACAATGTTGACTGGAATACTCTCTTTCAAATTCTGAAGGTGGCAGAGGTAAAATACAGGGAGCGAAAAGCTATTTACAATTTGTACAGAAACCAGATGGCAGTTATAAGAGTCGAGGGACATGAAAGGGAAGCAGTGGTTGGGAAGGGAGTGAGACAGAGTTGTAGCCTATCCCCAATGTTGTTCAATCTGTATATTGAGCAAGCAGTAAAGGAAACAAAAGAAAAATTCGGAGTATGTATTAAAATCCATGGAGAAGAAATAAAAACTTTAAGGTTCACCGATGACATTGTAATTCTGTCAGAGACAGCAAAGGACTTGGAAGAGCAGTTGAAAGGAGTGGATAGTGTCTTGAAAGGAAGATATAAGGTGAACATCAACAAAAGCAAAACAAGGATAATGGAATGTAGTCGAATCAAGTCAGGTGATGCTGAGGGAATTAGATTAGGAAATGAGACACTTAAAGTAGTAAAGGAGTTCTGCTATTTGGGGAGCAAAATAACTGATGATTGTCGAAGTAGAGAGGATATAAAATGTAGACTGGCAATGGCAAGGAAAGCATTTCTGAAGAAGAGAAATTTGTTAACATCGAGTATAGGTTTAAGTGTCAGGAAGTCGTTTCTGAAAGTATTTGTATGGGGTGTAGCCATGTATGGAAGTGAAACATGGACGATAAATAGTTTGGACAAGAAAAGAATAGAAGGTTTCGAAATGTGGTGCTACAGAAGAATGCTGAAGAATAGATGGGTAGATCACATAACTAATGAGGAAGCATTGAATAGGATTGGGGAGAAGAGAAGTTTGTGGCACAACTTGACTAGAAGAAGGGATCGGTTCGTAGGACATGTTCTGAGGCATCAAGGGATCACCAGTTTAGTATTGGAGGGCAGCGTGGAGCGTAAAAATCGTAGAGGGAGAACAGAGATGAATACACTAAGCAGATTCAGAAGGATGTAGGTTGCAGTAGGTACTGGGAGATGAAGAAGCTTGCACAGGATAGAGTAGCATGGAGAGCTGCATCAAACCAATCTCAGGACTGAAGACCACAACAACAACTAAGAGACTGCATAAGGATGAGGAGGAGGAAAAAACAACATGTTGGCAGATTTTTCTGTGTACTACTAATATCCATTACCTATAATTTTCAGTACTGAACAGATGTTAGAGAAGCAGACACCACCCACAGTCAAAAATCCTACAAGCACAGACATTCCGACAAGAGTCATCCAAACTTTGTGGCAGATTGAAACTGGGTGCTCGTCCAGGACCTCAGCTTTACTTCCACCGGCACCTCATATCCTACCTTCTAAACGTCACGGAAGTTGTTTTGTATACCTTGCAGAACTGACACTCCAAGGAGAAAGAATATTGCAGAGTTATGATTTAGCCACATTTCTGGGGGATTGTTCCCTGGAAAAATTTTCGCCCTGCAGCTGAGTGTGCACTGATTTGAAACTTCTTGGCAGCTTAAAACTGTGTGGCGGACCAGGAATCGAACCTGGGGACCTTTGCCTTTTGAGGCAAACACTCTTTGTGGCAGATTGTGAGTCATACTTGGACGCCTTGTTCAGTAGAGCACTTGCCCGCAAAAGGTAGAGGTTGTGAGTTCGAGTCTCCATCTGGCACAGAGTTTTAATCTGCCAGGAAGTGATCAAGTTGTAGAGCACTCTCAACTTTGATATAATACTCCACCTGATCCAGAAAGTGTCCACTACAATTTGGTTTTGGTTTTATCGTGTGAAGGATAGCAATATGTTCTAGATGTTTATAGTAGCACATGAAGTAAACATAATAACATTATGCTTCAGAAAATGGGCAGGAAGGGGGGAAGAATTGATCTGATGTCATTGTACTGTCCAGTAATACTACTAAAATGTGTTTACAGAATGTAGGAGCAGATGATCAAATGCTAGTTAGAATAGTATTTTGAATATTCTGATCTTTTCCCAAGTAATCAGATGTGTTTTCAAAATGGGAAAGATACTGAAGAAACTCTCATCAATCAGGTCAGGAACTTAAATCTATTTTAGCAGAAATGTGCACCTTCTAGTGGTGCACACAATACCCCTGCCTCCTGGCATTAGTCTTGAAAATAAAGGAACAAAACATAACATTCAGTTATGCAGAACAATTGTTATTTTTATCTTTGATCAACTGCTGTTTTGTTATAGAGAAATGATTTCAGTTTTAGCACCCCTACTCTACAACATTTACACTAACACATAGCAGTGTACAATATTTTCAAAGGAGGTAGAAGTTCTGCATTGTTCAGATGATCAACATATATGTTTAGAGTATCAACACATCTATTTACAGTATGCCTTTAGAAGGCTGTGTGGTGCATTTGATGTAAAAGAAATGGCTTGGAAATATCCGTAGCTTTATCATCTTCATTCATGTTTTATTGTGCATGAAGTGTCAAAGGTAATTGTGCTACTTCCCCATCAAGACAATTGTGATACTTCCCCATCAAGACAGTTTGAGCTCCTCATTGGGGGAGGGGGGGGGGGGAGAATGCACATGAAATATTTAGCAGAAATGTGAGATGACTATCAGCATAACCTCAGCGATGATGGGAATTAGTTGGAAATTGAGTATCCACTTTGTTCTAACAGAGAAAGTGATCCAGGATCTTCAGGCTGTGATCAAATACTGTCTGAGGCACGGAACGCCTTAGGGAATGATGCCATAACTAGAATCACATATCTGATCAATAGAATATATGACTCAGGTGTCTTGCTTGAAGATCTCCTTAAGACCATAATTGTTCCCTTACCAAAGAAATGCACTATCAATCTACATAAATTTTATAGGGGAATTGGTTTTATATGCTGTGTTACCAAGGCAGTGACCATAATAATGCAGAGAAGAATAAAAAGAAAAATATAGGATATCAGTTCGGATTTTGAAAAGAAAGAGAAATCAGATATGCAATTGGATGTCTGAGGATGATGTGAGAAAGATTTTTGTAAGTGAATAAAGGCATTTGTGCTTGTTCTGTCACTTTGATAAAAGCATTTGACAGAATTGACTGGTACATGCTGCTGAATATTCTGAAAAATGTTGGTACAGATGGTTAAATTAGTTGCAAAACATGTCACAGTCATGAATGGCCAACAAGCTGCAGATTATAAATGACTAGCGATGATTTGGGTGAACGGAAGGTACCAGGCCATGGCAAACTTTAATTTAAAAAAAGTCAAAATCTTTACTTCTATTTTTAATTAGCAAACTTCACAAGTCATAGCAAAGATCATTAACCATTTGCACAAGTTGAACCAGTTTGACCAAGCTGTCTTGAAAACATGAAATCAATAAGGGCATTAATTTGAGTTGTTGCACGATGTTGAATTTAACAATTACAAAAGACTTTCATAATAGCAGTTCGGAAGCCAGTTCAGCTTACGCCTCCACAACTGTTCAAATGTTTACATACAGGTTGATAATACAACTAAAGCAGGGAAAAGTTTACACTGTTAAATAGTCACAAGATACAACTTATTAGTGCAAATGAACATGGAGCAAAAATATCCTGACGCTAAATTAATCAGTGAAAATCGGTATGATTACCCAAGTACAGAGGTGATTTCATTTTTATGTACCTCCTCTGATCAGCTTGTGAATAAGCATAAACCAGTAACTTAAAACATTAAAATAATTCTAGACATGTAGCAGAAATGTTAAATGCATTTATCTTATTATAATAAGAGTAGTAAAACTTTAACTGACTGGCTAATGCAAATAGTTCAGCGCACATAACTGTTTTCTAAATCTTGTCTTGTTTTAATAGCACAGTGGAGAGTGCAACAGATAGTGTCAAAGCTAGTGACTATACAGTACAATATTTACATAAAATTGTGATTTCTTACAATCACTTGCAAGAGAAACCGTGATAATATGACTGAAGATATAAATAAAAAAACTAAATAGTTTTATCTAGTAGAATCTGGTTCAGCTAAAGAATTAACCTTTAGTTGTACTATTAATATGCCAATGCATCAAACATGTGCAACGTTCACCTTTATAAATGCAGCTGAGTGTTTTCTCCAAGCTTTAATTAGTACCAAAACCTGTCCCAATCATTAACAGGCACATTCTGCAGATTCTAAATGGCATCAAATCTCTGCACACAGTCAGGTACACCCCGTGCTGGCTGGAACTTGCTTCACTCCACTACACTTCAGTTGTATCATATTAATCATCAAATGATGCTGGATGTGCGGATCTGTAGAACAGATTAACCCTCTAAAGGTCGAAGTCTGCAGAACTCGACCACAATATCTGACAGGCTTGTGGCAATTCAGATCAGAATTATCACTGCAGAACTTGCAGAAATGCGATTTAACTGCACCAGCACTAAGCACACGATTATATTCAGCATGTCAGTCTTAAGTCACTGGGGCTTAGGTAGCTAACTGCCAGCCAAAACTGCGAGAGAGCCCCACACCGCCGCCAGCACAGAATCTATCTTCGTAGTGCCACTGCTACGCCACGTAGATGGGCACTACAATACATGTGTTCACTCTCAATAATGTCCAGGGATGATTACAATCACTCTGTCGCACTCGAGGCATTACCAGTCTGGCTCAGCTAAAACAACTTTTTATGGCACAGGAAGTATTGTTTAGAGCAGAAGAAGATGGAACTGAAGAGGTGGGTATTGAAAGAAGTGTGATACAGGGTTGCTGTATGTCACCAGCGCTTTTCACTACATACGCTGAAAAGCTAATCAATAAGACCTTGGAAAAATCCAAAGGACTTGAAGTGGGGCTAGAAGAAAAAAACCATCAAGCACACTGATGATAGGACTGTGCTAGCAGAAATGGGGGAAGAGCTCCAGGTAATGGTGGAGAATATTAGTGTGGGTAAAGAGTTTGGAATGAAACTGAACATTGGCAAGACCACAGTGATGAGGAACCAGAGCAGATGACGACATGATTAATTTATCACTAGTTGGAATGGTAGGAGAACAGGTGTAGTCATTCCAGTATTTGGGAAGCTTGATAACTTCCAGCGGAAGCTGTACGTAGGAAGTGAGATGCAGAATCTCGGGGGGAAAGAGACATTTGGGGAGAGTGAAAGCTTTGCTGACAGCCAGAAGGATCTCCATCACACTTGGGAAGATATTTGCCAAATATTTAGTGTGGAGTGTGGTGTCTTATGGTTTTGCACTGTGAGCAATCAGGCAGAAGGAATAAAAATATTTCAAAACTTTTGAAATGTGTTTGTGTAGAAGAATGGAGAAAGTGAAATGGATCAACACAATGAGAAATGAAGAGATACTGAGCAGAATATTTGAGGAGAGGAACTTCACAAGGATGATACAGAAGAGGAAAACATCTTGGATGGGACACAAATTACGTAAGAATTGTCTACTACTGATAAACATAGAGGGAAAAGTAGAAGGTGAAAAAGAAGGAAGTTGGAAATACTAATAGATATGAGGAGAGGAAGAAGTTCTCAAGCAAATGGAGTAGGATGCTCAAGACAGAGAGATGTAAAGGAAGGCCAGTTGATACCTGTCTGAGGACAGATTTATTGAAAGAAAATTGTTCTAATATTATGCTTTGTGATGGCATGCTCAGTCATTGATGGAAATGGTTGTTATGGATCTGGCAGTGACAGCTTACATAGTTACTCTCCTGGCCCCACAAACCACACTCAGTTTATGGCCTCATCAGATAGCCTTCTCCATGGTGTTCTGACCTTGGCATCTTCTTCCTTTGCTCCAAGTAGCTAAGATCCTTGGCCAACTGGTCTGTCCATTTTTACTTTTTTCTGCCTAAATATCTTTTATAGTTTTTGACATTGTCCATTGTGGACAAATCGTAGTTCCTTTTATTCTGAAGAAGGTTGCGTTATCCCAACTGAAATCTAGGTAAATCTAGTTAAACATTGCAACTGAGGCTGTTGTTAATTTAAAATTTGTATCAAATTCCTTATAGTAGTTCCTGAGATTAGCCTACACATACAGACAGAAAAACTCAACATCAGACTTTCTTCATCTACATCTGAAAATTACCATGAAGTGGTTATATAGTGTTATCAGTAGAGGTGAGTATCATGACAGCGGAACTTGTTGCATATTAGAAGCACTACACCTATGGCCATAGGTAAAAATTACGTAATAAATTACAGTGAATGACTACTTGATCTAACAATTCTGAAGAATTAACACATCAGTGAGATGAATAAATCTGTATGTCATATAAGAAAAGACATCTGGAAACATTAATAACTAAACTCAAACAAAAGCACAAGTGATTTTGCAAACATCTGCTAACTGAGGCGGTAATGTTCTTTAGTTGTGAATGATAAGATGATACAGACAATCTGGGTAACCCAGGTTAAGATGTTTCCTGCCCACATTGTTCATTTATTTGTAACATTTATTTACCACAATTTATTTTGCGATCAGGAACACATATTTGTTCACACAATTATTAGGTGGATAGGAGAATACCCATCAGATATGAGAGGTACTGAGGAAATGAAATACTCAAGTTGGACCAAAAGCAGCACTGCTGCCTTGTGGCAGGTAGAGGAATTTTCAAATACTAATGGAGGGAGACTCCTACAGAAAAAGACCGAGTCCTCCAGGGTGGGTTTTATATGCTGGGGTAATAACACAGCTGCAGAAAAACTTAAAGATAACAAATACCTCAAATATGTCTCAGGCGAAATGTGGACCTCAAATTATTATGACATTTAGCTGGAAAATGGACATGAGACGGGGAACATAGAATGTACAAAGTACGTTTAAAACAGGATCCTTCAGAAGGCTCAGTAAACAGCTAAACCTACTTCAACAGTAGCAGCAATACAAGAACAAAACTGCTGGTCAGGAGTACCCAAGATATGGATAAATAGACAGTTTTTAATAGTCATAAAGAAAATGTCTCATGATTTTGAAACAGCCTTCTGCACACAAAATGATTTCCTATGCCAGTAATATCTTTGAAATAACTGATGAAAGATAATGCTGTCTTGGAAATGTCCAAATCTGTCAACTTGTCACTAATAAACTGTCATGCACTGACAAATAACAAAGATGATGATGTAAAGAATAACCTATGAAAACCTGTCAGTCTTATAGAACAAAATAACAAAACTAATTTTCCTACAACATTGGACATGATTATTAGCAGCATTACATTCCCTCATCAATGTATACATAAACAAACATTGAATTCAAGTGATAAAAAAATGGTAATTCATATGGACCATGTATTCATAGATAACAGACATAGAAAGACAATTAGAGATGTACAATCCTTCCGAGGAGTAGAAATAAGGTCAGACCACAATCTAGTAATGAGTATTGTGAGAATCAGGTTGAAGGTAGCATGTAAAACAAACGTTAAATCTGGAAACATGACCAAATTCAATCTGTAAAATGTAATAGGAACAGATGGCTTCAGTTGCCAGAGAAGGCAGTCTCTTTTTGTTGTGCCTATCTGCGACTCAACATCTCCGCTATATGGTGAGTATCAACTTTCTTTTTCATAATATTGTTAATAGGAACAGAAGAAATACTGAAATACTAAGTTGAAATTTCAAACTGATTTGAGGTTCTAAGTGGCATGGAAGAAAGTCATGAAATGACCAGTAATGAGTGCAGGAATAGAATAAAAGAAATCATGCTTGCAGTTACAAGTAATAACCTGCAGAGAGTAAAAAAAGGACAGGAAGAAATAATTTTAAGACTGTGAGTAAGCTGAAGACAAGGTTTTGAAATTACACAGTAAATGGCTACAAGCATATAAGAATCCTGAGATAGAACTTCCTTATCAGCAGGTGCAGAAGCAGACTAATAAAATAAATTGTAAGAAAAAGATCCAATACCTTAAACAGCAGATTGAATTTATTCATGAATATCGTAAAAATAATAATGTTTGGAAAATGTGGCACAGTCAGTAAAATTAAAGGAAGTTTTAATTACAAATCTAAGATGATGAAGGGCAAGGATGGCAATGTTGTTGTTGTTGTTGTGGTGGTGGTCTTCAGTCCAGAGACTGGTTTGATACAGCTCTCGGTGCTACTCTATCCTGTGCAAGCTTCTTCGTCTCCAGTACCTACTGCAACCTACATCCTTCTGAATCTGTTTAGTGTATTCATCTCTTGGTCTCCCTCTACGATTTTTACCCTCATCGCTGCCCTCCAATACTAAATTGGTGATCCCTTGATGTCTCAGAATATGTCCTATCAACTGATCCCTTCTTCTAGGCAAGTTGTGTCACAAATTTCTCTTCTTCCCAATTCTATTCAATACATCCTCATTAGTTATGTGATCTACCCATCTAATCTTCAGCATTCTTCTGTAGCACCACATTTCGAAAGCTTCTTTTCTCTTCTTGTCTAAACTATTTAATATCCACGTTTCACTTCCATACGTGGCTACACTCCATACAAATACTTTCAGAAGCGACTTCCTGACACTTAAATTTATACTCGATATTAACAAATTTCTATTCTTCAGGAACGCTTTCCTTGCCATTGCCAGTCTACATTTTATATCCTCTCTACTTAGACCATCATCCCCAAATAGCAAAACTCCTTTACTACTTTAAGTGTCTCATTTCCTAATCTAATTCCCTCAGCATCACCTGATTTAATTCCACTACATTCCATTATCTTCGTTTTGCTTTTGTTGATGTTCATCTTCATCTTATATCCTCCTTTCAAGCCACTGTCCATTTCATTCAGCTGCTCTTCCAGGTCCTTTGCTGTCTCTGACAGAATTAAAATGTCATTGGCGAACCTCGGAAGTTTTTATTTCTTCTCCATGGATTTTAATTCCTACGCCAAATTTTTTTGTTTCCTTTACTGCTTGCTCAGTATACAGACTGAATAACAGTGGAGATGTTTCTGTACAAATTGTAAATAGCCTTTTGCTCCCTGCATTTTACCCCTGCCACCTACAGAATATGAAAGAGATTATTCCAGTCAACATTGTCAAAAGATGTCTCTAAGTCTACAAATGCTAGAAACGTATGTTTGCCTTTCCTTAATCTATTTTGTAAGATAAGTTGTAGAGTCAGTATTGCCTCACATGTTCCACATTTCTACAGAATCCAAACTGATCTTCCCCAAGGTCAACTTCTAATAGTTTTTCCATTCGTCTGTAAAGAATTTGTGTTAGTATTTTGCAGATGTGGCTTATTAAACTAGTAGTTCGGTAATTTTCACATCTGTCAACGCGTGCTTTCTTTGGGATTGGAATTATTATATTCATCTTGAAGTCTGAGGGTATTTCGCCTGTCTCATACATCTTGCTCACCAAATGGTAGAATTTTGTAAGGGCTGGCTGTCCCAAGGCTATCAGCAGTTCTAATGGAATGTTGTCTACTCCCAGGGCCTTGTTTCAACTTAGGTCCTTTGGTGCTCTGTCAAGCTCTTCACACAGTATAATATCTCCCATTTCATCTTCATCTACATCTTCTTCCATTTCCATAATATTGTACTCAAGAACATCACCCTTATGTAGACCCTCTATATACTCCTTCCACCTTTCTGCTTTCCCTTCTTTGCTTAGAACTGTGTTTCCCTCTGAGCTCTTGATATTCATGCAAGTGGTTCTCTTTTCTCCAAAGCTCTCTTTAATTTTTCTGTAGACAGTATCTATCTTACCCCCTAGTGATATACGCCTCTACATCCTTACATTTGTCCTCCAGCCATCCCTGCTTAGCCATTTGCACTTCTTGTCAATCTCATTTTTGAGACGTTTGTATTCCTTTCTGCCTGCTTCATTCACTGCATTTTTGTATTTTCTCCTTTCATCAATTACATTCAATAGCCCTTCTGTTACTCAAGGATTTCTATTAGCCCTTGTCTGTTAACCTACTTGATCCTCTGCTGCGTTCACTATTTCATACTATTTCATCTCTCAAAGCTGCCCATTCTTCTTGTGTACTCTTTCTTTCACCCTTTCTTGTCACTTGTTCCCTAATGCTCTCCCTGAAACTCTCTACAACCTCTGGTTCTGTCAGTTTACCCAGGTCCGATCTCCTTAAATTCCCACCTTTTTGCAGTTTCTTCAGTTTTAATCTACAGCTCATAACAAAGGATGGGAATTTGGCCATTAAACCATTTAAAATTTTATCATCAGGCAAGGAATATTTTGATAGTCTGCTGAACTGTTCTGATCCAGAAATTCCAGCAACACCCTAATAATGACCAGATTCCAGAACCAACATATGAAGAGGTGGCAGGAAGTATCAAACAGCTAAAAATGCTGAGGCAGCCCGAAGCAATGGAATTCCAGCTGAGACCCTGAAGTATACGGAAGAGAAGCACTGTATAGATGTTTGTTTCACCTGATACAGGTTATCTGGAAAACTGACACCACACCAACATAATGGAAAGTATAATTGATAGTCCCAGTATATAAAAAGGAGAGAGAAGACTTCAGAAACTATAGGGAAATATCATTAGTTAGCACAGGATATAAGATATCATTCTGTCTGTTGTAAAATTGCTTGTAACAATACACAGAATATGTAATCTAGGATTATTAACATGATTTTTGCAGAAATAGATCCACTACTGACAATATATTGTAATCAAAACAATAAATGAAAAAGTATGAGAATTTAAACAAAAATTATTTGCTCATCGGTTTTATTAAAGTTTATGATTCCACACACAGGCAAACCCTGTGGAATGTAAACAAAAATACATTACTCGTTCATTGATTTTATGAAAACTAATGACTCCATACATAGGCAAATCTTGCAGAATGTAACGAAGGACTTTGGATTTCCAATTAAACTTATGAATCTTTGTAAAATGTACGTGGTTGATAATACAAGCAGAGTTTTGCTAAATGAAATAAAATGTGGCCACTTCAAAAACAAAACTGGACTAAGACAGAGAGATGCTCTGTCCACTCTTCTCTTTAACGTGGCTTTGGAGAGAGTTGTGGGGAAACTCAAAGTAGTACCTACCGGGATCCTCCAAAAAAAAAAAAGAAGTGAAATAGAGATTGAGCAGTTATTCATGGAACTCTCAGAAGAAGCATCCGACTTGCCTTAAAAGTAAATGATCACAAAACAAATTATGTTATAGTTCAGACATGTAGGGATGAACAAGATGGCCAGTCACAAATAATAATTGGCAAACATAAATTCGAATACATTGAACATTTCACGTATCTTATCACAATGATAAACAAACGAAATCAGAGACAAGTAGAAGTGAAAATGAGACTGCAAGATGGTAATAGAGCCTACTACTCAAACACAAAAACTTCTAGTGTCTAAATTACTGACAAGGAAAACTAAACAGACCAGTACTAACACATGGAGCAGAAACAAAGAAACATGGAGTTTAACTAAAAGGGAAGAACACCAATTACTAGTATTTGAAAACAAGGTTCATTGGAAAATCTTTGGCCCTCACTATGATAATGGAATTGCAAAGCTGAAAAAGAAGACATGACACAGAAATACACATGCTGTTATAATAATCAGGAGTAATCAGCATAATAAATTCCAGGAGACTTCAATGGACATGCTATCTGATGAGAATGAAAGAGGTCAAGTGGTTTCAAGAATATTCATGGAGAAGTCATTAGGTAAGATGGTGGGGGGGGGGGGGGGGGGCGGGACCTGAGAGTACATGTGTAAATTATATTAAAACAGTGTGGAACAGAATGAGCATAAATAATTGGCAGGAAGCACAAGGTAGAAGCATTTAGAGGCAACATGTGAAATCAACATGGGGGCATCAAGTCCCTCAGAAGCCAAGAATAAGAATTATAAGGCATATAGCAAGCAGTGCTGAGTGCTGCTTGCACCACATTTGTGTCTGATAGAGTGAGATAGTGAGAGGTGGTCCATCTTGTGTGAAAGCCATTTGGTGGCAAGGCAGTATCACTGTAGAATATCAGAATGAGTTCAAAGACTGTGTGGCAAGCAGTTCATATAGTTCATAATTATTTTGTATTGTACCATATTTGGATGACTGAGTATCAGATGATGTATTTTGCAGAGTAAATAGCATCTTAGTTTGTAAAACAAATAAGAGACTAAATATTTATTGAGACAAGTCAGCTGTGGCCAAACGTGCAAAAACATTCATCACTCTTAACTGCTGTTAAAGCAGCATGCCTTAATTCAGTACCAACTCAGTGGTAATTTATATAAGTAGAGAATGTAACAGCCTTCCCATAAATGTGAATTTTCATGTGTAAGTAGAACTGTAAGAATCCACAACTGTGACACAAGAATTAACTATTAAAACATCGACAACCCAAGATTACAGTTACAGGCCACATTTATCCACAATGTGTGTTGCATCAACAAGCTTCATGTGACTGTGTATCCAAAGGTACACTTTTCAGTCCTCAGTTGGTATTGATTTTTTCTCTGTCAGTTAGGACTTGTTTAATCTCTGGCAATGATTTGCTTGTATGAAAAATGCCAAATTTGCATGATGTTTCAGAGAAAGACAATGGCATACCTGCTGCAATAGGACTGACCCACCTCCTCAACCAAGGTTGCTGATGGACACCTGTGCGGTGGCACTCAACTCAGAGGTAGCCGGTACAAATCCTGGTGGTGGAAGAAATTTTCACCATCATTATTTTGCTGGCAAGGGGTGGTGTACAGTCCCCAATCACCAATCTTTGTGCCAATGTTCCCAGCTCTGTGCTGTGGCTCATGGAGTGAGGGCAGCCTCTTGGTGCTATTCAAGAGTAGTAGGCTATGTGTCAGCACTCTAGGGTACAGCCTCTCCATTCTCTCGTCATCATACAATACCAACAAGGTTTTTTTTTTTAAGAGGGGGGGGGGGGGGGGGGGTTGGGAGAAATGGACTGCCTTAGGTCATCTGTCCAACAAGTAGGCTCATTTGAAACACAGAAGGTGCACACTATAGCAACATTCTGTTGTTCATTAGTGCTTCATTCCAGATTTTGTAATTTATAATTCTACACTACACTACTGTCTAAAACAAAACTTGTTTTTCCCCATCCTTTCTGGATTGCTAGTCCCTCATATATTGAGGTAGAGCTCACAAGGGAACCTCCCGATCGCACCCCCCTCAGATTTATTTATAAGATGGCACAGTGGATAGGCCTTGAAAAACTGAACACAGATCAATCGAGAAAACAAGAAGAAGTTGTGTCGAGCTATGAAAAAATAAGCAAAATATACAAACTGAGTAGTCCATGCGCAAGATAAGCAACATCAAGGAGAATGTAACCTTAGGAGCGCTGTGGTCCCATGGTTAGATTGAGCACCTGCGGGACGGGGGTCCTGGGTTCAAGTCTTCCCTCCAGTGGAGAGTTTAATTTTTTATTTTCAATTTATGTGACAAACTCTTATGTTTTCATCACTTTTTTGGGAGTGATTATCACATCCACAAGAAAACCTAAATCGGGCAAGGTAGAAGAATCTTTTTACCCACTCGCCAAGTGTACAAGTTAGGTGGGTCGACAACATATTCCTGTCATGTGACGCACATGCCATCACCAGTGTCGTATAGAATATATTAGACGTGTTTTCCTTTGGAGGAATCGGTTGACATTTGACATTGCATCCAAATCTTTTCGGTTCCCAATGGAGAGGCAAGTCCTTTCGTCTACTAATCGCACGGTTTTGCGGTTCGGTTGCAAAACACAGACACTAAAGTTATTACAGTGAACAGAGATGTCAATGAACGAACGAATTGATCATAACTTTGCGAAAATAAAGAAAGTAAAATTTTCACTCGAGGAAGACTTGAACGAAGGACCTCTCGTTCCACACCTGCTCACGCAAACCACGGGACCATGGTGCTCCCGAACTCACACTGTCCTTGATGTTGCCTATCTTGCGCATGGACTACTCAGTTTGTATATTTTGCTTATTTTTTCATAGTTCCACACAACTTCTTCCTGTTTTCTCGATTGATCTGTGTTCAGTTTCTCAAGGCCTACCCACTGTGCCAACTTATAACTAAATCTGAGGGGGATGCGATGGGGAGGTTCCCTTGTCAGAATAGAGGGGCTCTGCTGCTGTGCTACCAAAGGCAAATTTTGGGAGGTGACTCTCAGTTTCTTAGAAAATCCTTCCTAGTTCTTTCATAGATTCCATCTCCTCACTGCTTCTCGGAAGACGTGGTTGTGGGCTTTGTTTTAGAGCATCTTGTTTTCTTGTGTGTCTCCTTCTAGTCTCTTACGCTGAGTTTTTAAGCTGATATTTATCCTTTATAGCCAGCATCACTTCCTGATGGGCATATGGAATCACAATCTAATTATTCACATGCTGTTGCAATTCAGAGCTAAAGTGTTTGTGGTATTTTGTCTTTCACCATTGTGTCATCTGGCAGCAAAGTGCATTGTAAGTATTGTGCTGATGTCTCCGAATCTGTAGTCATTGTGCCATCAGGTTTTTTGAAGGTATACAACACTGTGGTTGATCAAACATTGTTTGTTGGAAGTTTGTGTGGAAAACCCACATACTGGTTACCATTTGATTTTTTACAAATGTCTCCCACTTTTCTACTCTTGTTTGATGTAATAGCCCATCATATTGTTGTTCAATGAAGATTAGCCTTCTTTCTCATTCTTTTTCATATATTTGCCTTGAATTCTGTCTGAAAAAAGTTCCCAATTCACTTTACATGGATTGGACATATTCCCTAATTGTATGTTTACATGTGTCACCTTCTGCATCTGTTATTGTGAAGTGTAAAATATTATTATCATTTGTTGCAAGTCCATCACAAGTGTTTCAGTTTGCACTACAAGCCAGTTAAGAGGCCTATTCATGAAATGAACCCCGAACTCTTGTGTAGCATCCTGAAGGCACAGTCCTCTTTTGATAGTTGCTATGCTGTGTCACAATACTGACTTTGCATTAACATACAATTCATATATATGCCTGTTGTGTTGTTCTAGTATTTCTGCTATTTTTAACCTTTACATATGAGGTTGTATCTCCCGGCTGTGCTGAAAATAATGCTTGAATAACAATAATGGAAATTCCTGTATTGAGTAATACATAAAATAAGGGAAAGGCAAGCACACACCTATAACACACTGACGCGTGGAGCACAGAGACACACATAACAGGGAAAACATGCAAGTGCCATGCACATTCCCATGGCCATTTGGGTGTCTGTGTGGTAGTGAATATAATGACTGGTTATATAGAATGTTCCCATGCTATTTCGTATTTCAGTTCTTAGCAGTTATTCGTTGATTATTTGATGTTTGTTGTCATTGTTATATTTTTATCTGGCACCTCCATGGACGATGACCTGATATTGTGATCTGAGTCACTACACTGTATACACATCCATTAATGTCACATACATTCAACAGATAAATTAAAGAGTCAAGACACACAAAGTGAAGGAAGGGGATTATTTTGTGCAGAGGAAGGGGAGCTTTTCTGATATGATTTGCTAAATCTACCCATCACTCTCACCCAACTTATAATGCCATAGGACTTTATTCTTTCCTTCCAATAGGATCCTACAGTTGCTCAAACTATTGTTTGGGTTAAGGATAGCTTAAAAAAAAAAATGGGACTTGCCGATACGTATTGCGAGATAACTGATGTGCAGCCACTTTCCTAATACCGTCTCTCTCTCTCTCTCTCTCTCTCTCTCTCTCTCTCTCTCTCTCTCTCTCTCCCCCCTCTCATTTAGTGTGAACACATTCCAGACATATTGTAATGATTTGTCATTAGTAGTCCAGTCCTGTAATCTGACCACATACATATCAGCATTGTAGTCTTTGTCAATGTTGGAATGTAGGATGACAACATATCCATTGGGGTCAGACAAGTGCTCTGCAGGAGAATAATTTAATGTTTCAGGTCATTCAGACAATGCTGAACTCCTTGAATCATTCCCATACAATGTTTGTGTTTGCGTAGTGCCTTCTGAAATTTATGGTTGCTGTGCGGTCATAAAGGTAACATTATTTAGTACACTCAGTCCACAACAAAATCACAATCGTAGAAAGACTTCATTGGTCTTCTGCTCCCCAGAGATTGAAATTCTTGCATGTAAAGCTGCCTGACACTTTATGGATATTATCAATTGCATTTCTGTGTGTAAAGTTTCACATGGGCGGTGTTTAAAAACATCTAAATAGCAGATGTAATTCAGTGCTTATTGAACCTGTAGATTATTCCAGTCTTCAGTTGGGTTGTTCTCTTTTTTTTCTGTTCTCAACAGTTTATCACATTCTTAACTGCTGTTCATTTCACATATGCACTTTTGCTGTGCCAGTTTTTAAACTCTGCAGCTTTCTGCACCTTTACAACCACCCTTTATGAAAAAGTAATAAAACCTTAAGTCTCTCCCCTATGCCAAAATATTCATAACTACTGATGTACTGGTTGAATCACTATGCACTATCTTTTTCCATTATGGTTCAGTGTAATATCATTTAATCCTTGATGTAGAACTCTGACTTGTGTGTGCAAGACTCGTTTTACTAGATTGATGCATGTAGAATATGATGTTTGTCTCCATGCGAAAGGCAGATGGATAGCATGGCTACTGGTCACCCATGACAATATGGAGGAAATATTTGTCTGTTTACATGTGTGTGTCACCCTGCTAGCAAGTGATTTTGTTGTCTTAATCACTGTTTTGTCCACAGGTGTGCAGTGACTTCAACGTACCTGGCTTGTGTGGGTGCTGTTGATGGAAGAGTTTATTCATCAAATCTTATGCTGTCTGAGGCAGCTGATGAAGTTGCTGCTGGGCCTATAGCGCAAATGACGATGCTAACATCTCTTGGAGAACTAAGAGACCTGCGTGCAGTGCCTGGAGTGAGACCAATGTTGTTGGCTGTGGACAAGCTGGGTACTACTGCCGTGATTGCAGTGGGACCTAAAGGTTTATCTGTCCTTGATTACAAACTCACTCAGCCAGTAGAATTTGTTGCAACTGCTGTGGGAGATGATGGCGATGTTTTGCTGCATCTTCTTCCTCAAAGTAATGAAGTGAGTATAGGTATATTCTTGCGTCATTATGGAGACTACATCTTAAGTACTGGAAATAGTTACATCAATTTTCTTTTTTCAAATCTACCTGTGTTAAATTCTGGTGCTGCAATATCTGCTAGACATGTGGCAGTTTTCTTCTCCTTTCCTACTAACTTAGAAAGTATTCACGTCCGTGAGTTCATCAGAAACATTACTTTCCATGAAATGACATATAATGTTTCTTATCTGAGAAAAAATGTAAAAAATTTGCTCCACTTATGTCAACAAGGTTCACAGATATATTTAACAGAACTGTAATGTTGAAGTGAGATAATTTTACCAGATCTGCTGCAACAACTAAATGAAGAAAAGTCCTCGCATTGATGGACTTGTTCTGTATTGTGTCTTTGTGAATGTACATTTGCTGTCAATCTATCATAACATACAGTTCCAGAAATGAGAGAACTAAACTAAGCACAGCTTTTTTTCTAATTGTATCACTCTTATGGCACACAAAAAACACACACACACACACACACACTATTCAGCAGCCAGTTCAAGGTTTTAATTCATACCAGTTATTCAAATAATCACACTTTTATCAGTTAATAAACAATTTGTATAAACGCTAGGTGTTGTAGTTTTGAAAGCTCATTGAATGCTGTAGAGATCATCACTGGCGGACTGAAAGTTCATGGTTATGACTGTACAGAATAACATGCAGAATTTATACCCCCAGAAACAAAGTCTAAATGTCACTAAAAAAGTCCAGAATTTTTGTAGACATCATCTTCAAGTGATCAAATAACTCAGATCCTCCAAAAGACCACTATAACTCAATTTTAAAGAAAATGCCTAAAGTTCTGCACTACATGAGCTCAGATCACAAGAGCTGACCACAGAATCCCCATGACTTACATGTGTAGCTCCTCTCCCCAGTACCAAGGCATGTAAAAGATCTCTTCTTCAATTTGCTAGCTTCATATTCCCATTTACATAACCTGTTAGTCACCTTCTTTGGCCCAGTCCCCATTATTTCATTTATTTACACAAAATTACAAAATAACACACTCCCAAAAAGCAAATATAAACAAATTAACTCCATCTTTAATCATCTGAAGGACTGAAGTGTAAGTTTTACATTTCTAAAATACCGCTGCTTTTCATTTATTCCCCCCCCCCCCCCTTTCCCTTGCATGTGGCTCACATCGAGGCTGCACAATACACTTAGTTATTCACAGTTTCAATGATTCATACATCACGTAAATGCCGAATTCATTCCTTCACTCACTCAGACAAGAAAACAAATGAAAATAATATTGTTCAGTAAATAGAATAATATTGGCACTCTAACATTGAAACTGTTACAAGAAATTGTTAGTCTTTTTATCAAAATGTTGTGAACTCCATCATTAAAAAAATTGTGTATTTAGTCAACATTCTTCACTGGCTCGTACCCATATCATAGTAATGTGTCAAGAGGTTATTTCTCAAGGAAAGTCATAAATTCCATTTCTAGATCATTTTTATCATACCAAAAATTAGTTAACATAAAAAGCTGAAATTCATACTTGACTATTTACTTTACAAAAGGTTATACAAAGTTTCACAATAATTGGGTTATTAGAACTGTCTTTAACAGTTGATAACAATGTATATAGTATTTGATAGCTGTATCATGCACAAGTATGGTTTAAAGAGCCTGCTTATTCGCACAAAAATATATGTCACTCTCAGAATTAGAAAGCATTCTCTGAGGTCATGACTCACTGTATATGGCAAAAAAGCTGTCAGATTCCCTACAGGCAATGTATATTGCTACATCTCAACAAATACTGTGCCCAGTTCAGTCGAACACTATGATTTTCATTGAAGATACCATTGATTGGTTTACTTTCAGTGACTCCATCTGAACGAGCCTCGGAAGGCCCAGCAGTGCTGATCGACTGCCATGTCATCCTCGGCTAATAAGCATAATTGGATGCGAATTATAGGGACATGTGGTGAACAGATTGCTCTGCCAGCTGTTGTCAGTTTTCGTGACCGGAGCTGCTATTTCTCAGTCAGGTAGCTCCTCAGTTGGCCTCACCAGGGCTGAGTGCACCGTGCGTGCTCGGCAGATCTGGACGGTCAGCCATCCAAATGTTAGCCAAGACTGACAGCACTTATTTTGTTGATATGATGGGAACCGGTCTTACTACAGTGGCAAGGCAATTGGCTTACTTTCAGTGGTTTTTTGATTACTAAGCCAGAGTTATTATTTTATTATCTTTAAGTGCACCATCAAACATTTTCTTACGCAGTAATTTTTTGGGAGAGTGAGTTTCTGGTGACCATTGTGAAACCGCCACTGAATTGTCTGACAATACTTAGGACAAATAACCAAATAGCTTATGGAATAAAATCTTCAAAGAAACTATTGACATTAAATTTGTATGTAATTTGTTCAACAAAACTGGCTGGAATCAACTAACAAGAAGGCTTTACGGACTGCTCTGTCCTCCTTACTCTTCCTCATACTTGTAGAATTTGAAGTTTAATTTTATAAAGTAGTATGATGCACTTCTTAAAAGAAACTGAAAACATTGGCTATAAAGATTTCCAGATGCACTTAAGTATAAAAATATCTCTTAATTTATCACCAAGACAGTCTGTAGCTGTGTTGTAGTGTTCTAGACTTGTTATCGCAAGGTTACTGATTCGATTCTCCACAGAAGCAGTTTTTTTTTTTTTCATTTGTTTGTATTTATTATCAAACTGAAATGTTAATGTATTAATGAAAATAACCAATTTTTGAAAATGTAATGTAACTGGATCGATAAAAAAATCTACTCACCAAGTGGAGGCAGAAGAACACACTTAAAAAAAGTTATTACATAGGCAAGAAGCTTTCAGGGTCTGTGGCTCCATCTTCTGGCAGAAAGGTTGAAGAGGAAGGAAGAGAAGTGAAGGAAAGGGACTGGTAAGGTTTAGGAAAAGGGGTAGAGTTTGTAAAAGTCACCCAGAATCCTGAGTAAGGGGAGACTTAGCAGGTGAGATGTGAAGATCCCTCTTTCCTTCTCGTAGCAACCAGTAAGCCTCCTCTGACCCAGGGTTCTGGGTGACTTTTATGAATTCTACCCCTTTTCCTAAATCCCATCAGCTCTTTTCCTTCACCCCTCTTCCTTCTCCTTCAGCCCTTCTTCCTCTTCAGCCCTTCTCTCCAGAGGAAGAGCCGTTGACTCTGAAAGCTTGCATTTGTAATACCTTTTTTATGTGTGCTCTACTGCTGCCCCTTGGTGAGTAGATTTTTTATCTATCCAGTTACACAAAATGTTAATTTTTGATTTCAATGAAACTTTGTTGACTTGTGTGTCCTTAACCAACCCAACTTATCGAACCTGGGAAAGGACACCTACAGTTTTACATGGAATCCAAACCCTGTGTTGTTTCTGGTGACTCCTCACATCATTGAGAGATGAGGCTATGTTAAAACAAAGACTGAAAAATCCATGTTGAGATCAGGATTTGACACACGCCTCTTGTTTTCCAAGCATGTGCTTCACCAGTACACCACCAGGCCCGACGTGTGTGTAGATAGTTAATGAAAACAATCAATTATTGATAAAATTATTTAATTGGATAGATAAAAAATCTACTCACCAAGCATCAGCAGAACACACACATAAAAGACAGTTATAATTGGCAAGCTTTTGGAGCCAGGGGAAGGAAGAAGGGCGAAGGAAAAGGACTACAAGGTCTAGGGAAAGGGGTAGATTTTGGGAAAGTCACCCAGAACTGTGAGTCAGGGGAGACTTACTGTACAGGGCGAGAAGGGAAGAAGTCAGGGGAGACTTACCATACAGGATGAGAAGGGAAGAGGTAAGTCTCCCCTGACCCACGGTTCTGAGTACTTTCCCAAAACCTACCCCTTTTCCTAGACCTCTCCAGTCCTTTTCCTTCACCCTTCTTCCTTCCCCTTCAACCCTTGTGCCTGAAGGAGGACCCACTGGCTCCAAAAGCTTGCCAATCCCAGTAGTCTTTTATGTGTGTGTTCTGCTGCTGCTTGGTGAGTAGATTTCTTATCCATCCAATTAAATAATTTTAGATAGTTTATGAGGTAGTTTAGGGGTTACAGATTGGCACAACAAAATGACTGTCACAAAATGAGCTTTAAACCAACAAGGCCTTTGTCAAAAAAAAAAAAAAAAAAAAAAAAAAACCCCACACACACACACACACACACACACACACACACACACACACACACGGCCACAGTTTCTTTCAGTTTGGAGTCAGACCATTCATTCAATAATGTCATATGGAATAATGTTCTGGGGTTGTACATTTTCAAGAAAGACTTCTTTGTCAAAAATGTGCTGTGAGAATGATACAGGATGCTCACACACAATCATCTTGTAGACAAGTGTTTAAGGACTGGAGCAATTTGATTGGTGCTTCAGAGTCTGTTTATTCCTTTATAAAATCTATTGTAGATAATAAACCACAGTTCAGAAGAAACAATGATGTACACAAAAACAAGGAGAAAAAAATAATATTCATTACTCCTCATTTTTTTTGTCTTTAGCACAAAAAGGGGTGCTGCAACCAAAAAATTTTGATCCCTTACCAAATGGTATAAAATGTCTGTCAGACAGCTAAACAAGCTCAAATTATACTTGACAACTCCTCGTATTCCACATTAGAATTCGATTATTGTAGTATGTAAAAGGCGGTGGTTCAGATGTAGCCATACAGTTAATAGTGAAAATGATCCATGGAATGTAAAACTAATAACTACTTCAGTCTCAAAACATACTATTTTTTCCACACCACATTTTAGAAATAAATGTTCCACACCAATTGTATTCTAACATTCAATATATTTTCATATCCATCAAATACATGGGCAATTCATTCAAGTCTGATATGTTAATATTTGTGAAGAGAAGATCAATCTCATTCTTAACCCGTTGACTGCTTTGGGCGCTGAGGCGCCACAGCCAGCGGTGTAATCCGTCCACCTGCGCTGCGTGCCTGTTTCTCGTTTATCAAAGGCGTTTAAATCAGTTATGGAAAACATGTTTTGTACAAGTATACGGAGTGTGATCTACATTTGTACTACTGAGGATAAAAGAATATAACTGTCCATGTTATGTGTTAATAATTTTAATGTATCATATGCATTATGTATGGGCTTTGTTATACTGGCGCAATGTACTCGGCGTAATTGCATTTGCCACAGTACAGATATTGCACCATCTCAGTCACCAAGTCCGTTCATTTGCCAGTAAACTGCTACATATGAAGAAGTCAGGCTTCGTTTGAATAATTTTGCACCTGCTCTCTTGAGGCATGTCAATGTTCCTTTGGTTTCTGTAGAACATTGTCCAGTATTACATTGTGGATTCTATTAGTCACATATTTGTGAAGAAACTCTGTAACATAATATCTTTGTTGTTACCTGACTATGTCGTACATTGTTGCAATGCCTTTCATAAATGTGGGCAAATGGAAGTCATGTGTTCCCTTTAAACTAATACGTGCAAGGAGAAAATACATGAAAAAATCTGTCAGTATATCGTATGACTGGTGTTTTCTAAGCCCATGCTAGTTCTTGTAGAAATACTTCTTTACCTCCAAAATAGTGTTCAAGCATACAGTTTGCTCTAAGATCCAGCTGCAGACAGATGTCACCAGTCTTCTGACTGGATTGCTGCAGCCAAGCACAACTTCTTGTGTGACCTCTTCATTTCGCAAGGGAACAGCCCAATCTGACATATCAAAACGTGCCCTGAAAGTTTTTATACGGAAAGAATACACTGAAAGAAACATTGTGTCAGAATTTTAGCTGCTAAGACATACTGTAAGTAATTTCTTTTTTTTTAAATGTAGAAAATCGCCAAATTTGTAGCTCATCAGTCAGCTGGAGAAATGTACACCCCTACAATAGCTGTAGGAGACAGCGTACATACAGTATGAAAGATGTATAGCCTTGAGTGATGGCTTTTCTTTAAATTGATAGCATGGTACAATGTGATCATAATGTATAAAGGGAATTTCAGTTTTCGTTTATTCATTCTAATTTGCAACTCATGTAATATCCATAGGAGTTAGCAGTTGCATTTGCAATGTTGCCAGTGTTAACAGTGGAGGTAAAACAATTAATTTTCTTTGTGTTTTCGTCATATATGCTTGCTAATAGCATCTACCTGTTTAATGTCTTCGGCCTTGCAATGATGAAATATGAAGAATGCCATTAGCAGTAGAAATCACCTACTTTTCATAAAGTCCTACATTTGTGTTCATTCAAATAATGGTGAGTTTTGTTAGAAATCGTGGAAACTTTAGGAGAAACAGAAAATGACTCTTGACAATTTCATGAATTGTGGTTCGAATGATATTTGTTGTGCTAAGTCCAGAACAAAAATACAATATCTTCCTAGCCCAAAGAAAACATTGCAGTGATAGGTTTCAGTGGGGGCAAAATAAATAAAAATGCTGTAAATTTTTTGGGTTAAACAAAGGAAGGAGAAAACACTTAAAGTTAAGCAATGTGCAAAGCCAGTTTTTTTTTATGTGAGTTTTATAAATAAAAGAAAGATTTACATGAACTATGAAATATATGCCAAAATGAAACTTGCAAAAGTGTGAAAGAAAAATAATTCTAAAGATTTAGAACTGCTCCTGAGAGTCAGTGCACCGTTACCAAGGGAGATATATGAATTGCAGACGAGATGAACATTCCTGATTTCAATGCTTCTTTAACGTAGTTAAACAGGAAAAGGAAGTCACAGAATGATGAAGTGTACTCCAAGTAGATGTGTGCAGGAGATATCATTAAAAGGTAGTAATACAGAGAAATTTGTAGCTGTTTGTTATACCCTAAAATGCTGCATGTAAAACCAGTGTGTCAGATTTCATGCAAACCTCACTTTACAATTTCAAGTGAAAATGACAGAATCGCTTTGCAGTCGATGAATGCTACGAAACATTCTTGTGCAATAGTTCCATTGATAAATATTGATAGATTATTGTTTCCAGAGCTTTAGAGCTTTACTTCTCTCTAAAAGAACCTCAAGGTGAATGAGGACCAAACATTTACCAGCTGCTTAGTTGTGGAAATCTTGTAATCAACATAGCAAAATGTGGAAATAAAAGTTTCAATTTAAAGATTAAAAACAGTCTTGATCGCAACTTATTTATTTTTATTGGAGTGACAGGTATTTAAGACTCATCTTCAGACTTTGAAAAAACATATTACCAGATAGAGGGATTCATTTGGCCAGTAGCCTAAGAGACATCAAGGAGAAAGTTTGCAAAATTAAGTGAAGCTGTTTGGAAATTGTGTCAAAGCAGTTGGACAGCAGCCATAAATGACTGGCACCTAAGAGATGGGAAGCAAAGAAAAAGCTACCCAATGACATCCTATCAAATACCCTAAGGTAGGCAGTGTGGTCAGAAATGTAGAAGACAGATGATGGTAGAGAGAAATGGTGAAGGATCACAAGTTGTTGTTACTAACAGTGCAATGGTTACAAAAAGGTAAATAAACAATACTGACATCATTGCTGAACTTTTGGACAATATTCTTCTTCAAAGAGAAAAACAAAAAATAGTTCACTCTGAAGTAAAGTGTTGTCTGAAAGTCCAGCTTTGATTTTAAAACTTCTTGATGTTCCTGCTGACCCTTCAACACAGCTACACTGTAGTGGTTGCATGTGCCCCTACCATTATTTCTATTCCAACAAGGGCTTTCCAACATCATACAAATCTCGAAGAAAGCATAACAGTTAATAAAAACTAGATGTGAGTTTGCTCATTGTATCAACTTTTGCAAATATATGTCCATGAACCTTGGAAGTACCTGAAATTATTGAAGAATTGTAGTTGCATGTAATCAAGACTTCACAGCAAAATGAAGTAACTGTTGGTGATGTGATATGGCAGACAACTCTCAAAATATTTTCTTTGTGCATGCAGAAAAGTCCAAGCAAGTCGGTTGACAACTACTGAAAATACTTCCATACCATCTGTACTAAAAAAAGAAATTATACTTTTGATAGTATTCCTTTTTTATAATCAAGCATTAATAATAGTAGATCCTCTTATTTCTTGAACAATGTGTGCTCATGAATGGCTACAGAGGGCAAGAACTCCCAACTTAATATTCCACACTGGTATGGGCTGTCAGTAGATCTACAGCAATTCATTCTGGTGCAACTTATACAAATCATTGTTTCTTGATTGTTGATACAATGAGCAAACTCACATCTAGTTTTTATTAACTGTTATGCTTTCTTCGAGATTTGTATGATGTTGGAAAGCCCTTGTTGGAATAGAAATAATGGTAGGGGCACATGCAACCACTACAGTGTAGCTGTGTTGAAGGGTCAGCAGGAACATCTTCAGTCATAAAACCTTAATAAAGTTATGAGATATTCTTCATTTTTGTTGAGTGTGCATGCCCTTTACAAAAATAGATATAGTGTGGCTTCCAACAAAGTTTTATAATTATTTTGTTCATTATTGTTAGATAACTCCACAGCTGTTTTTGTAAATTATACTGTAGGAAATGCTGCAACCAGCCACAAGTTTTTTAGAAATGATGTTACTGTACTGTCGCTAGTTTTGGATCTGAGCCCATGCTTACACAGTAGTGTTGGTTTCTTGGCAAGTTCTACATTTGTGTCTTAAAATATAAGTGTTTTTTGATTACATAGCTTACAAAAGGTTTTACATTGTATATACGCTCAGTATGTTGTACTTACTTTAAGGAAAGCCCTTCTTTGCATATACAAAGAGAGAGGTTTGATTCCCTTATTATATGTAAAAGAGATATTTTCATGAAGTACTATGTATAGAGCTTACATGCAATGTAAAACCTTTTATAACTATGTAACTGACAAAACTTTGTTATAGTTTAGGACACAAATGTTCAGCTTGTCAAGAAATAAATACTACAGTCTGATAATGGGCTCAGCCTCAAAACTAGTAATGGTACAATAAAACCATTTCTAAAAAGCTTGTGGCTGGTTGCAGTAGTTCCTACAGTGTAAAGTTCTATAAAATTTATTTTGAGAGCCTTGCTTCAAATAGCTTTAAATCTCAACTTTGTTTTGAAAAATTTTGTACATATGCAAACTTGTTTGCTAGCTATGCCTTTTGAAAAGAGAAGTAGATAGTTGGCATTTACAATGATATTTAAACTCAACATGTATGCCATTGATGTTTTAGATAATTCCAGTAACAGTTCCCTCCTGTTATGTATAGTGATGAATCAGCTCATGACCATGCCTTTTTATTTTGCTTCAAATACGTGTTGTACACTGACATAGTGTGCTTTCTGCACAGCTTCATTATAATTTTGTTAGCAGTCTTGTGTTGCAGAGTCAACAGTGTTATTACCATCTTTGATATGAGGATAATGATCTGTTTCAGATTTTGGCAGTAACTGCATTGAATATTGATAATGGAAAGCAAGTGGCAGACTTAACGTCCCAGTTAAAATATCCAATTGGAGTTGGTAAACCTGCAATGGTTCAAGCTGCATGTGCTCCTCGGAGAGAGAGAGGAGTTGGATGCCGCTTTCTGATTCAGACAGAAGACAACGCAGTCATTCTTCTCCACCATCCTGGTAAATTATATATCTGTTTAATTTTAATGCCCGCATCTCGTGGTCGTGCGGTAGCGTTCTCGCTTCCCACGCCCGGGTTCCCGGGTTCGATTCCCGGCGGGGACAGGGATTTTCTCTGCCTCGTGATGGCTGGGTGTTGTGTGCTGTCCTTAGGTTAGTTAGGTTTAAGTAGTTCTAAGTTCTAGGGGACTGATGACCATAGATGTTAAGTCCCATAGTGCTCAGAGCCATTTTTTAATTTTAATGTGTAAATTTCTCAATAGCATAATTACAGAGGAAGCTGTAAGGCAGTAGAAGTTAACAGTATTTTTACTGTGTTTGTAAGGTGTTGGTAGTCCAGTCAGTAAGAATAAGATGACAGTTCCAAAGGTTTGGTCTTCAATCCCCATTCACTCTCAAGATTTTTTCTGTTGGTTACTGCTACTGCCACCTCCGGCATTGATTTATGTGCGTAAAAAATGCTAAGTTCCACCACAGTTCGGAGTTGACGTTAAACTAATGGCTCCCCTGTTACTGCCTGGATAAGTCAGTTCAAAGTCAGAAGGCGGCAAGGGCATATATTTACCAATATAACCATACATATCAAAGAATTGCATTTTTCAAAGTCTAGGGGCAACTTCATCATTTTCGTATAAAGAAAAAGAACTCCTGTTAAAAAACTGCATTTTCATTTATTATTTTGATCAGTTCATTAGGAGGGATGCATTATTACTAGAGCTATGTGAATCGGCAAATAAATGTTAAAAATGTAGCACTTTGAAATTTGAATTTGGCATTATATTTTTTGGTGTCTTTATGCATCATATAAATATAAAATTCTTACCTTAAAAATGGATTTTTTTTCACTATCCAGTTTTCTTTTTAAAAAATTGAGAAAATTGATTATCTCTCTAATGCAACACCACAGCATTAGTTCTCATTCAAATTAACATATATTATAGGCGTATATACAAATTTTTATGTATTCAATGCAATAATTGAAGTTGTTTCCAAACTGTCTGGCTTTATTGACCACCTCCTGTCATGTATAACTAAATTGTACATTGAGATGTAGCTCTCTGTCTCCACACTTTTGGCAGGTTTACACATTCCAGATAAAGCAGCTCTTCCAAATTCATCATGTTTAAGCTTTTCACAGAGTAGAGGTTGCACTGTATTAGGCTTTTCATCATGTTTCAGACAGTGTGTTGATGAATTGATGAAAATGCGTCAAAAAATGTCAGATGGAATGGTTTCAACTTTCGGACTTTTTTCTGCTGTATTAACAACAGCAGAATCATTCAAATATAGCTTTGCACCGCAAACTACAGTATTGAAGAGCTTGCCACCAATGTTCTTTTAAAAAATAATAGCTTTGTGTGGTATAGTGTGTTCACATAGCTTTTGTAAACTTTTCATAGCAGCAGATTTGAGACAATTTTTTGCAGATGCTTTCTGTGCCTCGATTTGGAGTGTGTCAAAATAATTAATAGTGTTTGTTGAAAAACAACATTCAGAATTTCTTTTCAGTAGTAATTTGTTACTTCCAGTCTCTACCCACAGCAAATGTGCAAATGGGTAAATCATGCCTTCTAGTGTTGTAATTAAACTGACAATGCTAGCACATGGGTCACTTACAAATTTGTATTGTAAAAAGACTTAATCTGACACAGCTTCATTTTTGAAATGATCAAGAATGAGCTCAATGGTAGCATTTTTGTTTTCGAATTATCTGAAAAATTCAGTGATTACCGATAAGTGTGTGTCCAAGTACTGCACTGCATGGAACTGAGAATTCCATCTTATTATTGGACCAGGAAAACATCTTGTTGATGGGTGAGGAAATTTCTATTGAAGAAAGTGAATATATGCACTTTTCATTTTGTGGGAGTGCGGAAATGTCATTTCCATTTTACTGTCAATAAAATTTAGCTCCTTTAGATCTTTCACGAGGATGTCACCTACTTAATTCATTTTGTGTTCCCAACATTTGAAATGTATTAAATGGTTGCCAGTCAATTTTTTAAATGCATCAGAACTTAGTTCAGTGTTTGATACTGAAAGCAAAACATTTTCATTTTTAATGCTGAAGTCTTTTAGGGTGTTTACTATGGCCTGGGTACAAGTAAATCTGTTAGCAACTTCTAAAAAGTTACAGGAAGCCAGATGCAGTTTCTATTCTGTAACACCAGTAGTCTGAAAAAACAGCAAATACACACCTTCCATTTTTGTCACAAGTTTTGTCAGCAGTAATGACAATAGGAACATCTTTCACAGCGTCTTTGATTTCTTCTTGCATTTAGTCACTACACCGACACATTCTCATCAAGTCTACCTGAACCGAATGTACAACAAACACTGAGTACATATTATTTTTAAAAAAGACGTAACTTAAACATTATCTAGTTCTGAAACTTCCTGGCAGATTAAAACTGTGTGCTCGACCGAGACTCGAACTCGGGACTTTTGCCTTTCGTGGGCAAGTGCTCTACCATCTGAGCTACCGAAGCACGACTCACGCCCGGTACTCACAGCTTTACTTCTGCCAGTATCTCGTCTCCTACCTTCCAAATTTTACAGAAGCTCCCCTTGCCCCGTACCTCCCCTCGCCCCGTACCTCCCCTCGCCCCGTACCTCCCCTCGCCCCGTACCTCCCCTCGCGACGGACCTCCCCTCGCCCCGTACCTCCCCTCGCCCCGTACCTCCCCTCGCCCCGTACCTCCCCTCGCCCCGTACCTCCCCTCGCCCCGTACCTCCCCTCGCCCCGTACCTCCCCTCGCCCTGTACCTCCCCTCGCCCCGTACCTCCCCTCGCCCCGTACCTCCCCTCGCCCCGTACCTCCCCTCGCCACGTACCTCCCCTCGCCACGTACCTCCCCTCGCCACGTACCTCCCCTCGCCACGTACCTCCCCTCGCCACGTACCTCCCCTCGCCACGTACCTCCCCTCGCCACGTACCTCCCCTCGCCACGTACCTCCCCTCGCCACGTACCTCCCCTCGCCCCGTACCTCCCCTCGCCCCGTACCTCCCCTCGCCCCGTACCTCCCCTCGCCCCGTACCTCCCCTCGCCCCGTACCTCCCCTCGCCCCGTACCTCCCCTCGCCCCGTACCTCCCCTCGCCCCGTACCTCCCCTCGCCCCGTACCTCCCCTCGCCCCGTACCTCCCCTCGCCCCGTACCTCCCCTCGCCCCGTTACCTCCCCTCGCCCCGTACCTCCCCTCGCCCCGTACCTCCCCTCGCCCCGTACCTCCCCTCGCCCCGTACCTCCCCTCGCCCCGTACCTCCCCTCGCCCCGTACCTCCCCTCGCCCCGTACCTCCCCTCGCCCCGTACCTCCCCTCGCCCCGTACCTCCCCTCGCCCCGTACCTCCCCTCGCCCCGTACCTCCCCTCGCCCCGTACCTCCCCTCGCCCCGTACCTCCCCTCGCCCCGTACCTCCCCTCGCCCCGTACCTCCCCTCGCCCCGTACCTCCCCTCGCCCCGTACCTCCCCTCGCCCCGTACCTCCCCTCGCCCCGTACCTCCCCTCGACCCGTACCTCCCCTCGACCCGTACCTCCCCTCGACCCGGACCTCCCCTCGACCCGGACCTCCCCTCGACCCGGACCTCCCCTCGACCCGGACCTCCCCTCGACCCGGACCTCCCCTCGACCCGGACCTCCCCTCGACCCGGACCTCCCCTCGACCCGGACCTCCCCTCGACCCGGACCTCCCCTCGACCCGGACCTCCCCTCGACCCGGACCTCCCCTCGACCCGGACCTCCCCTCGACCCGGACCTCCCCTCGACCCGGACCTCCCCTCGACCCGGACCTCCCCTCGACCCGGACCTCCCCTCGACCCGGACCTCCCCTCGACCCGGACCTCCCCTCGACCCGGACCTCCCCTCGACCCGGACCTCCCCTCGACCCGGACCTCCCCTCGACCCGGACCTCCCCTCGACCCGGACCTCCCCTCGACCCGGACCTCCCCTCGACCCGGACCTCCCCTCGACCCGGACCTCCCCTCGACCCGGACCTCCCCTCGACCCGGACCTCCCCTCGACCCGGACCTCCCCTCGACCCGGACCTCCCCTCGACCCGGACCTCCCCTCGACCCGGACCTCCCCTCGACCCGGACCTCCCCTCGACCCGGACCTCCCCTCGACCCGGACCTCCCCTCGACCCGGACCTCCCCTCGACCCGGACCTCCCCTCGACCCGGACCTCCCCTCGACCCGGACCTCCCCTCGACCCGGACCTCCCCTCGACCCGGACCTCCCCTCGACCCGGACCTCCCCTCGACCCGGACCTCCCCTCGACCCGGACCTCCCCTCGACCCGGACCTCCCCTCGACCCGGACCTCCCCTCGACCCGGACCTCCCCTCGACCCGGACCTCCCCTCGACCCGGACCTCCCCTCGACCCGGACCTCCCCTCGCCCCGTACCTCCCCTCGCCCCGTACCTCCCCTCGCCCCGTACCTCCCCTCGCCCCGTACCTCCCCTCGCCCCTCTCCCCCCCTCGCCCCCTCTCCCCCCCTCGCCCCCTCTCCCCCCTCGCCCCCCACGCCCCCCTCGCCCCCTCTCCCCCCTCTCACACCTCGCCCCCCTCTCACACCTCGCCCTCCTCTCACCCCTCGCCAGCATCTCACCCATCGCCCCCCTCTCACACCTCGCCCCCCTCTCACCCCTCGCCAGCATCTCACCCCCCCCTCGCCCCACTCTCACCCCCCCCTCGCCCCACTCTCTCCCCTCGCCCCACTCTCCCCTCGCCCCACTCTCCCCCCCACTCCCCCCCTCGCCCCACTCTCCCCCCCTCGCCCCACTCCCCCCCCTCGCCCCACTCTCCACCCTCTAACCCCCCCTCTCCCCCCCTCGCCCCACCCTCCTCCCCTCTCCCCCCCCTCGCTCCACTCTCCCCCCCCTCGCCCCACTCTCCCCCCTCGACCCACTCTCCCCCCTCGCCCCACTCCCCCCTTCCTCGCCCCAGTCTCCCCCCCTCGCCCCAGTCTCCCCCCCTCGCCCTACCGTCACCCCCCTCGCCCCACTCTCCCCCCCTCTCCCCCCTCTCCCCACTCTCCTCTCCCCCCTCTCCCCACTCTCCTCTCCCCCCTCTCCCCACTCTCCCCCCCTCGCCCCACTCTCCCCCCCACCTCGCCCCACTCTCCCCCCCACCTCGCCCCACTCTCCCCCCACCTCGCCCCACTCTCCCCCCACCTCGCCCCACTCTCCCCCCACCTCGCCCCACTCTCCCCCCCCCTCGCCCCACTCTCCCCCCCCCTCGCCCCACTCCCCCCCCCTCGCCCCACTCTCCCCCCCTCGCCCCACTCTCCCCCCCCCCTCGCCCCGCTCCCGCCCCCCTCGCCCCACTCCCCCCCCTCGCCCCACTCCCCCCCCCCTCGCCCCACTCTCCTCCCCCCGCCCATGGTCTCCCCTCGCCCCCACTCTCCCCCACTCTCTCCTCCACTATCTCCCCCACTCTCCCCCACTATCTCCCCCACTCTCCCCCACTCTCTCCTCCACTATCTCCCCCACTCTCCCCCATTCTCCCCACTCTCCCCCATTCTCCCCACTCTTCCCCACTCTCTCCCCCTCTCCCCCCACTCTCTCCCCTCTCTCCCCACTCTTCCCACTCCACACTCTCCCCACTCTCCCCTCTCCCCACTCTCCCCTCTCTCCCCACTCTCCCCTCTCTCCCCTCTCTCCCCACTCTCCCCTCTCTCCCCACTCTCCCCTCTCTCCCCACTCTCCCCTCTCTCCCCACTCTCCCCTCTCTCCCCACTCTCCCGTCTCCCCCCCTCTCCCCACTCTCCCGTCTCCCCTCCACCCACTCTATTGCAGGCTCTACAAATTACTAAATAATCTTTTATTCAGTATTTGGGTTGAGAAATTTTGTAACCAGTGACATTTTCTGTTGAGACCAGATAACAGTTTTTTTTCTCAGCTGTAAATGTGTTTATTAATTTTCATTGATAGCCAGATACAGATATCAGTACATTTCAAATAGATTAATGGTCATAGATATTTCAAACATTAATTTTGATTAAGAATTATTCAGAAGTTGGAATCATCTTCAGCAGCACATATAAACTCCTTATTTAAGATTGATAACTCCCACTTTTGGATGGAAAATAAAAATCGGTGATGGGAAAAATACATACAAAGTTTCATCATTCTATTCTTGATGCTTTTATTTATTTCTTTTACAGCTTATTTCACTTTGTGTATGGACTACAATATTTATACGCAACACTGGACTACAATATTTGTCTGTAACACTAGACGTCTCCGATATTTTCACATTTACTTATCATTGAAAAATGGCAATATGAATAACTTTTGTTAATGAAGAGAGAGTCAGTCCGGGTTGTACAGTGTTCCATACGTTTTTTGTTGCTGATTAAGGCACAGTTTATCAGGATCAAATTGCACACAATATTTTTGCACCTACTCTTTTTGATTCATTACTACCTGTTACCCACTCATGATGCTTACAATTAGATTGTGTATGCACTTCTGTGATTCCTCTGTGTTTAAAGACATGTACATACAATCTTATATTCTCATCCGATGCCTGTGTGTTATATAAGGAGTATGTTCACTTTTTATTAGTATGGAAAATATAACTATTGTGCATTATTCCTAATTGTGCATAATTGGTCTGTGTAATTGTAGGAAAAATGCTTTGGGTGCGTGAAGAAGCATTAACATCTGTTGTGGCTGTGGAAATGTTGGATTTGCCTGTTTCTGACACTGATGCTGCAATAGAAAAGGAATTTGATAATAAAGAATGTAAGTTTTTAAAATCGGGCATAGCATCTGTATCTAAATTGATGCTAAGGTAAATGTAATTTCCAATTTCTTCTCATTTCACTTTTTTTTCTGCTTCTATGTGTAGAAATACATTGAGAACATTTAACTATCGCTTGGTAAGAGATTTGCCTACGACATTTTGTACAGAAATTAATGTATTGTAAATCACATTCGACCATAATTCATAACTGACTGTGACGTTGCTGACACAAGAGCGTGCTTGTAAGCTGGAAGAGGAGGCGGAAGATTCTTAAAACTGAGAGCTGGGATAGAACTTAGCATGAGAATAAGAAAGCATGTCAATAGCCCAAGAACTAAATTTTAGGGGGGATACAGTAAACTCATTGTATGTCAGGCAATAAACAATTATCTACTCATTAATTTTTATTGGTACATTACTTTGATACCTAAAAGGTAAACATTGTTTCATTAACATGTACTAGTAACATTTTATAAAAATAAGTTTGAGTATTCAACTTGCGTGTTTTGATGCTGTTACACCATTATCTGTGAGTATCTCTTTGTTTTATTGAGATATTGGCTGAACAAGAGTAATTGTGTACATGTCGACAAGCTCTCTAACTAGTTTGTTTACATATTCACCAGAATGAAAAATGTTCCTATCGCAGCACAAAGAAAGGTAAATATGGCCTAGACATACGATGTAAAAGAAGGGATCTAGCTTTTCAATGTATCTGGCAGCCTCAGAGATAATTAAATCAAAACGTGTTGACATATTTGTGCTAGTTTTACTTGTAGTATTATTTCCCATTTCCTTCAATATAATGTGTCGTGCCAGGTAAACTAACATGATACGTGATGTCAAGTCATATGATATGACACATGCCATCTTGTCATCCAACATGTCATTTGTCATGTCTTGCAGTACTACAGAATGTGTCATTAAAATTTAGGTTGCGAGCACCTTCACTCTGCGATACTTCCTGTTATAGATGTGGCCCACTCTCAGATACTTCCTATTATAGATGCGTCCTATACTCTAGAAGCACCCAAATTTGAGTCTATTTGTTGTTACATTCCTAACTATCCATGTAACAAAGGGCGAGTTTCGGGAAGAGATGGTACCTTCCAGGGAAAAAAGCAGCCCCTTACACCCAGAAATCAAAAAATTGTTTAGTGTCAATCTCCCTTCTCCCTCCCAGGAATAAATCCACCACCACAAAATTTTATCTCCTCCAAGAAAAACTTTTTTAGCTATTACATGCATGCTATTTAGCAATATGATATTATACAGGATGAACACTAATAAAAGCGATGAGCTGCAGGACCGGATTTCTGACTGGGAATGAGGGGAAAAGGTCCTATGAACATGTGACTGGAAATGCATTGTCATGGTAGGGGGTACTGACGAATGGAAGTTCCTCTATGTGTCATGTATTCCATGTGTGTTGCAGGCTGTGTAATTGACACAGCATACTGTAAAAAGCGGTACGGTCTGGTGTTCATGTCAGGAAGAAACAGAGATCGTTGTTTGTGTACAGCCAAGTGGATGAAAACAGTTGAGAGGCAGTATGACTGTACCAAAATAATAAGTACCCTCGTAGATGCCAACCACATCACACAAGCCCCTTTTGGACATTTGTGTGATCATGGATCCTTTCAGACAGGCAAACTTGCATGGAGGCAGCAGACTGTGCCTGCACCAGATTTGGAGGGCCAAGTTCTACAGGATATAGAGACAAACTCTACTACAATTCCAAGCAACTGGCCTGCCAACATGGTATAAGCCAAAGCATGAGTCTGCGTATTCATTCTGCTGCTTTCAGTATGCTGTGTCAGTCACACAGCCAGCAACATACAAGGAGCACTCGGCACATATTCAGAGGAACTCTCATTCGTCAGCGGCATCTACTGTGGCGATGATGCGTTCTGGACACATGTTCATAGTACCTTTCCTCCTCCCATTTCCACACAGGAATCCGTCGTTCGTCAGTTTTGCTAATGTTCATATTGTATATGGCGAAACTTACAGATTTTGGACACAGGAATGGGGATTTGAGGCAATAAATTGCAAGATGGAGGTGTGCCAACACATTGCAGCTTAGACAGCTGACTGCACTAGAGAAATAGGTTTAACATGTAAAAAAAAACACAAATATGTGAAGATGTTCTCATTTAAATGTCTTTGAAGCTGCCAGATAAGTCAAAAAGCTAATTGCCGTCTTTTATGTCCCTAACTATGCCCATGACATAATCACCTTTTTTTACGCTATGATAGCATTTTCCATTCTGGTTCCCAGCTTTCAGTCTACCACAGTTTTGGCGTTAGAAAGACATAGATTGGCAACCAATTAAATTTTGGTTGACTTGGGCAATGAACGGTCTGGTACGGGTTTTTTCTTATTGGCGTTCATGATTTAAATAATGAATGCATGAGGGGTTCTCTGCCTATGTTGCGTCTTTTTGAGAGTATAGGGTCTTGTGTGTCCTCCATAATACAGAATATCACACACATGAAAATAATTGCTTACACTGTTTGTTTACAAAATATGCAACGCATACCTTATAGCCTCAAAATGACGCAAGGGAGGCAGAAAAGCACACATGCAAACATCACCAAAACTATTCATGTAGACAAATGCACTTGAAAATAAGCAAAAACTCTCGAAACACAATGTGCTAAGCATGAAAAAATGAGTAACTGGTGCAGTTTTCATCATTTAGATCATGAATGAAACAGTTACAGGCTTTCCTAAAACAGTGAATATGATGAACAAAATTGTGTTGCTTAAGGACTAAAGCTTCCACAAAACAACAGGATGACCATTAATTACATGTATTTATCCACATTCCTACAAAATTTGGACTGATTTGCACAAGTTTGAAACATAGAAGTAGCACAATTAAAAAAACTCATAAAAACATGTTCAGTGCTTAATATATAGCAGATGAAAATGTAGTTGTGTTACATCCACCTGAGAATTTCCAGGGAAAAAGGTGGCTGAGGTGAATTGTTATTTCATTTCATAAGCATGTTACTAACATGTGGTAAACATAACTAACATTTTTTAAAAATTTCATTTATAATTGTATAGAAAAATAAACCATCTTACTTTTTTATTGTATAATAGTAGTTCAATACTTAGACAATAATAATTATTTTTATTTTCTGTTATGCTCCCAGTGGACTTTGGTGTCTCATGTAAGTAATAATATTGGTGCGTACCTTCACCTGCATTCACTTTGTTGTTGGAATGCAATGGCTTTTTATGCAGCATGGCTTTTTTTGTGCATGCTGTGTTATTGCAATCATTTGATAGAATTCTCTCTCTCTCTCTCTCTCTCTCTCTCTCTCTCTCTCTCTCTCTCTCTCTCTCTCTCTGTGATTTGTGATTAAAAAATTTCTTGCTTCAGCTTGTTCCATAGTACAATAGTAAATCTTCTGTAAGGACTATGAGAACAAGATAAGAAAGATCAGTGCGTGCATTGAAGCATGTGGTCACTCAGTCGGTAGGCAGAATGGTATACTCTGAAGCCCACTTTGATACATGGGAATGCTTCAGGAAAATACTTTACGCGTTTTTAAAATTTGATTTTCTGAAATTTTTATATGATTCTTGTGATGATCAGGTATCTAAGGCTTTAAATACTAGGATTACAGAAGTGGTGTGCATGACATCACTTTTATACCAGTGATATTAAGTCTGAAAAATTGTCTTTCAAATGTTTATTCGCCTCCAAATTATATTACACACACACACACACACACACGCACACGCACACGCACACGCACACACACACACACACACACACACACACAGATATATAGATGATGTGACTTACCAAACAAAAGTGCTGGCAGGTCGATAGACACACAAACGTACACACAAAATTCAAGCTTTCGCAACCAACGGTTGCTTCATCAGGAAAGAGGGAAGGAGAGGGAAAGACTAAAGGATGTGGGTTTTAAGGGAGAGGGTAAGGAGTCATTCCAATCCCGGGAGTGGAAAGACTTACCTTAGGGGGAAAAAAGGACAGGTATACACACACACACACACACACACACACACACACACACACACACACACACACATCCATCTGCGCATATACAGACACAAGCAGACATTTCTTTCCGCTCCCGGGATTGGAATGACTCCTTACCCTCTCCCATAAAACCCACATCCTTTCGTCTTTCCCTCTCCTTCCCTCTTTCCTGATGAAGCAACCGTTGGTTGCGAAAGCTTAAATTTTGTGTGTATGTTTGTGTTTGTTTGTGTGTCTATTGACCTGCCAGCGCTTTCGTTTGGTAAGTCACATCATCTTTGTTTTTAGATATATTTTTCCCACGTGGAATGTTTCCCTCTAACTGGCAAGTAACATAGCTCGATACAGAAGGTAACTGAAACAAATATGCCATAAGACAAACAAAACTGATACTTTCATTGAAAGACAGTAATTACACTGAAGTCACCACGGTTTATGATAGTCTCCAGACATTACAAAAGACTGGATGTGGCTGTTAGCAGAGTATGTGATCACCACCAACAACAATGGATGTTCTACAATGTGCTCACATGCTAGCCACGAGGTTGGTAAGGAGTTGTTCTTCTATTCCTCTGCCAGCACATTTACAACTGCTGGATGGTTGTTGGTCCTTGTGTATGTGTCAGCCCATTGTATCCAAGTATCCAACATGTGCTTAATGAGATTTACACTGGGGAAATGGGCCAGTCAGACCAGTTGCCGAATGTCTTCTCATTCCAAAAGCTCCTCCACCCGTACCGTTTGATGGGGTTACGCATTTTTATCCATAAAAATGAAGTAAAGGCTGAATGAATCCCTGTAGAGATGCATGTTGGGAAGGAATAGAGTCACAATAATTTTGACTGGAGAATGGAAGTCACTACATCCACGCAACATTATGCCTCCCCACACTGTAAAACACCTGTACCATAAAAATGATTATGTTTGACTTCATTCCTGTCCTGGCTGCAATATGTGTTCCCTCTTCTCACCATAGGAGTGTAGAGCACACATTACCATTTGTGGTGATCATGTACCCTGTTAAGAACCATGTCTCACTTTATTGTAATGTCCAAGGGCCCATCATGAATCGCAGTGCCATCAGTGTAATTATAGTCTTTCAATAAAAGTGTCTTTTCTGTTCATCTCATTGTGTGTTTCTTTCAGCTACCTTCATTGCTATACAGCAGCAGTTCTTTTTATGTATGTCCAAGTTTCACCGAGCTACACACTTGGTAGTGACATGTCATGTGAAAGTTAATTTTGGTGCACACCAATGTGTGTGTGTGTGGGGGGGGGGGGGGGGGGGGGGGGGGGGGGGGGGGGGGGGGGGGGGGGGGGGGGGGGGGGGGGGGGGTAGGCAAATGTTAAATTTAATGTACATGGTAACTTGTTTTTTGCATCATGTTGGTTGTGCCTTTACAGTCAGTTGAGTTGCAGAACAGTAAAAGAAATCACTGAACCACAATTTATTGAAAAGTGTGGTCCCAAAGGGACCAAGAATTCTTTGTGTGGTAAAGATGTGATAATATGAGGAACTGAGTGCATATTGAAACATCACATTATAATAATAATGGCTGAATAACATTCTAGAAACAAGTCCTTCCATTGAGTCACATATTATTGAAAATAAAATATTGTAAATCCACCACTGTGTCAGTCCAGGTTTTGCACTGTTGTGTAATGTTTTGCAGGAACTTTAAAGAGAGAAAGATGTAAACATAACACTATTAAAAACAAAGAAGTGACCCCCCCCCCCCCCCACACACACACACACACACACACACACACACACACACACACACACACTCCCTCCCTCCCCCCCCCCCCCCCCCTCCTAAAAAAATAGTGACAGATACCATTCAATCTGTAAAATGCATAAAGCTACTTAAACACTATATTTACCTTACTATAAGATGAGATTTTCCCAACCAAATACATCTTTTAAAAAATACAAGTTTGTCTGATATTCACAGGTTAGCTACTGTTGCTTAGTTTAACATTTTTGCATTGCATATTAGCTTAATACAGTAGTAGCCATAAGGTGCTCACCAGAATGGCCCAGCAGTGATGAAACAAGCCCACTAAGTTTAGTCCTCGCTAGGCAATGATATTAAGCTAGTTTGTATTTCGCGCCTCAACCATTGTGACAGGTCCTGAAACTTGAGCTATGATTGGCTGCCTCAAGGTTGCTCTTAGTAAAGCCGTTCCTTATTGTGCGGTTTCTCACACAGCCTACATCTACATCCTCGCTCTCAAAACTACTGTGAAGTACATGACAAAGGGTGCTTCCCATTGTACCTTATATTGTAAAAAGGTATGGAACACAGGAAAAATGACTCCTTAAATATGACTGTGCAAGATGTAATTAAATTAATCTTATCTTCCTCATCATTGTGAGATTGTTATGTAGATAGCTGTAATATATTGCTGCATTCCTCTGGTACTTGGAATGTTGTAAGCACTCAATCAAGAGATAGTTTGCATGTAACTTCCAGCATCTACCAGCTCAGGTTTTTCTGCAATTCTGTGTGATGCTTTCTCATGATCAAACAACCTCATGACCATTGGTGCTCCCCTTCTTTTCATACATTCAGTGTCTGCTAATACTCGTATTTGTGATATGGATCGCACACAGCTATATTCCAGAATGGATACCATGAGTGTTTTCTGAGCAATCTTCTTTGTAGATTGATTGCATTTTCCCAGTACCCTACTAGTGAAACCACCATACCATGTTGTGAGAACTACAAGTGACGATATTAAACAGGCATTTACTTCAGCTGTGTTTGGATGCAAAGCTGTCTGAGACCAAAGGCACACAGATCATCATAATTGCTACATAATGGATAAAATTAGATGTAATAATTTTTATAAATTAGTTCCTCTGTTTTAAATAATTTATCATTTTCTTTTCTCCATTAGAATATCAGCATGAAAATCTACATAATTTTGTATCAAATCTTCACATCTTAAGCTATTCTAGTTCTAGTTCAGTAATTAGACTAAACTAAAACAGTTTTTACAAAATTTGTAACTGTCTGAAAATGTTCTGTGGGTAATTTGTGAGCTGCTGTGAGAACTTGTGAAAATATGTCATGAGGGCAGTCTGCATTCAAAGGATGCATTCATACCTCTTTCTCCTTTTTAATAACCGCATTTTCGGCATGAACACACCACAATTACGTCAGATTGTCCTCAGAATACCATACACTTCAAGTAATCCACTCAACTAATGTTACAAACAGACATACAGTAAACATCCCGGCAAGAAGTGAGATTCCTGCACAATCAGCAATGTGCCATTTGTGAGAACTGAGGTGGCAGCACCATGGCTTCAGCACAAATGTACCCTCAAATTTACAATTGAAGCTTCGGTAATAGGGGTCATCTACAACTTTAATTTGACATTTTAGAAAGGTGTGAGGAGGAGCAGTGGCATAAACTTAACCAAACACTAGGAGAAGGTGAGGAGGAGAATGTATACAATGTAGCTTGCTTTTTATTAACATCCATCACACTTAAACTGCAGTTCCCCTGAATCCAGTTGTATTCGATATTGAACTGATCTTGCAAATGAACAAATACTCAAAAATATAAAACATTTCGAGAGGAGACACATTAATTCTATCATAAATATGCTCTCGCAGAACACTTGAATTGCAGAACAACAAATGAAATATGATCTTCAATTATACCTCTAAAGTTATTACTGCTCCATAACACTGTTGAGTTTCAAGTTAGGCAACGAAAGATCAAACATGCTGTTAGCCCAAAGTAGTCCCAATTTCTGTCGATTAATCAGTAGAGAGCTGAGAGGACAATAAATTCTTATCATTCTGTTTGCTTAGACTGCCAGTGGTGTAAGAGCATTAAATTGTAGCAATTTAAAATGGATGCAGATCACAATTGTGACGAGAGAAATGCAGATCTGCGAATTTGTGGTTCACGTAGACAATTCAATACAGATTTTTAGTTAATGGTGAGTCATGAAGCAGAGACCATAAACAACTGTGCAGCGGAAATAAATTATGGAAACATGGTGTTACACCAATGAATGCTAGCAGAATACTTGGTTACAGAACACCAGTTCTACATGCCACACTTTTGGGGGACCAAAGCAGGTAAGATTTCAGGAACTGGAGAAGCAGGTTGTTAAGTACATGTGAGAGAAATGTAGTGAAGACTGCCTGATTACTTAAGAAGTTATCCAAATGAAGATTCTGCATGCATTGCGGAATTAAAAGCAAGACTAGATTGGTGTGTGAGGATAGTGAAGAGGCTGGGGCCTATGGAAAAATGATAGCTCTTGACTTCCCCCTGTTTTTGATGAAAAATTACTTCTGTATTCATTTCATGATATCAGTTTAAGAAAATGGCACAACTATTTGCCTAGGCCTTATAGACAACGATCAGATGCCTGTTTATTTTGATATGCCATCAATAGTTACTGCTGCTCTCAATGGCAATAAAAGTGTTCCTATAAGAAGTTCTCGCAGTGAAAAAGGCCAGAAGAACAGTAATACTGGCTATAGTGACAGAGGGAAGGAAAGTGCCCTGATATTGGATCTTTCCAGGGAAACCATGCCAGAAGAGAAACTGTGTGTGGGTCTTGTCTTTAGATGTCAAGAAAAGGGATGGAAGACAAATAACTTGAAGCTTGTTTGGAGCAGACTATCGGGCTCTTTATTATTCAAAAGGAAAATGTTGATGCAGGATTATTTTAGGGTACATCTCACCCAGTAAGTTACAAATCCGATATCAAAGAACAAATAGTGCTGGTAAATAATTCCTTGTGGCTTGATGTCACAACTTCAAGTAATTTATGTTGTGACTGATCACAAGAATTCACAAGACTCACCTGCGACAACTTTACAGTGAGAGACATTGAAGGAGACCATACCCTCACTCCAGTGGGGACAGGGGGCGGTGTTTAGAGGAACTCTTGGTATAGTGTGTCAGTTAACTTATGAGCAAGCAGAGTCCCCACTCTGCCAACCAAGCTACATAGCAAGGCACTTCTACAAGCTGTTTCTCAATGTTGTACTGGCCCTTCTGTGGCATGTGCTTTAAATCAGTGCTGATGCTGTGTGCAGATACATCTGGGCAATGTTTGTGTTTCGATAAACGACTTAACACTGTTCGGGCTACATAAGACAACTGCTTTCTTCCAGAACACAACATTATAGAATAAATAACATTAACATAGAAATGGAAGTCATAAGTCCTGATTCACATATCTACTACAGATATTGAATCCAAATGCCTTTTATCTGAATGCATATTTGTTTACTATCTCCTAAAATGATGAATGTATTCCATTAGGGTGTTGAACATAATGTAGTGCAATTATTACGTAGAATTGAAGGCTTCTTCTTAAGTTATGTTTCAGCTAATAAGTAGAAGTTTTCTTCGATGAACTGTGCTGAACCACAGGAATATTCAAAAAGTAACGGTGATTTGTAATTTTGCATGTTGTATTAGTCTGATTTGCGTGACTTTTTCTTATTATGTTGGTAAACCTGTCTGGAAAGTACATGCACAGTGTTAGCCATATCGGATGTCTACCAGTTGTCAGCTGTCAAAAAGGTTGCAGGTGTTTTGGTAGTATCGGCAATCATTTTGTGTAAAAAATAGAGCAGGGAATTTGTATTAAATTTTATTGTAAGAACAGAATAAGGTGCATCTAAGTTTTATAAATGTTAAATATTGCTTCTGGTGAATCTGCTAAGAGTAAAACAAGGGTTTACAAGTGATGTAAGCATTTTGGAGGAGGTTGTGAAAATGCTGAAGATGATGAATGCTGTGGATGCCCCAGCACATCGTGGGTGAAATCATGGGAAAAGTGAAATACAACTACTATGAACGATCACCAAACCACTGTCTGAGAAGCCATTGATTTTGGTGTATCACCTGGCTTATACCATTAAATTCTTTTGTAAGTTTCAGGAAAACTTTTTTCCAGAATGGTTGCATTTTGAACAAGAACAGTAGCAAATACAAGTTGCTCAGGATTCGCTAGATGAAGTCAGCAATGATATGTATCTACTGAAACAGATCACAATAGGTGATGAAACGTGTTGACAGATATGACATTGATTCTAAAGCTCAGTCATTCAAGTGGAAGCATTCTGGATCGCCGAGACCGGAAAAACCTCGAGTGTGCTCAAATGTGAAGGTTATGCTCACCGTGTACTTCGATTTCAGCAACATAATGCACTATGAGCTCTTATCACAAAGTGCAATGAACAATAAGGAGAACTACTTACAAGTTCAGCACCATTTGTGTGAAGCAGTTTAAAAGAAGACAGCCAGATTTGTGGCAGAGCAATTCATGGTTTTTGCACGACGATAATGCACCTACAACCATTTAGTTGTGTTTTGTGAATTTTTGGCCATAATGATGCCCTGGGCTCTGTGTTCTCTCCATGTAGCTTTCTTTTGTTCCCAAACACAGATGACATATGAAAAGGTTGTCTTTTACAAGCATAGATGAGATTAAAAATGCGTCACTGGGAGAGCTAAAAGCCATCCCAAAGATAGAGTTCCAGAAGTATTTTGCAAAATGAGAAAAGTGCTGGCATCACTATATAATATAGAGTGGCAAATATTTAGAAAACAGTAACATTATTGTAGACTAATAAGTAAACCCAGCATTAGATGCAATACTGGTTTTACTTCCACTAACATTGTCTAATATGGTATCAACAGCAGGACCCTTTCAAAATTTTCTGAAAATAGTGTTGTTGTCAACCAAAGCTCTTTGGTATAAAAGAACTTTCTGCCTTACTCTCAATTTCCTTACTTGTACCGAGTTTTTCTGTCACCAGTCAATTACATAACTTCTCTCCACCAGAACCTTTCTTTTAGTTACAGATCACTTCCAGACGAATCCCATTTGACACAGGGGCTTGTGCTATACATGTTTCAGCTAAAGAAAATTGATATTTGGCTATACACCAATAAGTAATTTGTGTAAAGTCGCACTGTTTCCTGATTTATGTAGAAGTCCCCAGTCATCTGTCAAATTACCAGTTTTGTGAAGCTGTACATAACAATGGGTTTCCTTCCTAAAATTCTTATTGCTTTTTCTTGATAATTCCAGTAAACCACGTTGCTTGTTTTCTCATTTGTTTCCAGTGTATCCTTCTATTACAATGCTGATTTTAGTATAAATTGCAGCCCTTGATCGGGGGTCCCAATATTAGCCAACAGTTCATTTTGTGTCATCTCTTTACTAAAAACTGTTATTACATTTGAGACGATGAAACACTCTTTACTCAGAATATAACTGTCCTTTGTATTGTGCACATTTTCTTGTGATGTAGTGTGCGTACCCATCACTTCTGAATAACTAAGATATTACAGAACATATAAACTGAATTGATTTGATGCTGATAACTAGAATGACACAAATAGAATCAACTCAAATCACCAAATGTTGCTCTACACTGCTGGACAGGAAATGGACAGCTGATTTTTTGTGTGCCTGTAGTGCAGTTGGAGGGTTCTTCTGGGAAAGGCCACTTGCCCCACCAAGAACGTTGCTTGAACATGTGTTTACCAATGGGCTATATCCATGTGCAATTTTGTCATACATAGACATGGTTGGAGATTGTGGCTTTTGTTATGCAAAATCAATTGTTGATGGTGTACAGCAACCAGCCAGAAAATGGCTTCAGGTTACTTTATTGGGAAAGTACTATTGCCAGTTTTGAATTCTTTTACAATTCATCATCAGATGGTTTCTTAATGCTTTCATCAGTACGTATTATACATTGGTTTCCTGTGAGTTGCCTTAGGATAAACAATAATTTACAAATTACAAACGTTTAACCAGAATGGCTGTGCAACACATTTGTATTGTAGTGCAACTTACATGAAATGTCCATCTGGCGCATTTGTATTGGCAGTTTTCTTGCAATGAAATAATTCTCAATGATGTTTTTGTTTCCACAGTGAAAAATGTTGCACTGCATTGTAAACCACTTTCGTTCCATCCCAAATGAATTTTCAATGTGCACCTTATGTTTTGATTTATCATGAAAACAGATACACAGTGGGCCAGTGCATCCTTACTGCACGGAATAGAATCTAGTGATTCTCTAATGAAAGAATTCAAAAAGTTGTGCATTTCCATTGTTATGGATGGCTTAGAAAATGAGATAATATGGGTAGAGTGCCAGCAAGCAAGAAATGACAATTGGCTTAGAAATGAAAATGATTATACCAGTCATGGTGATATTATGATGGTGGTGATGATGATGATGATGATTGATGATGATGATGATTAAAAAATAGTTATACCACAGACTATTGACTTAGATTGTAAGCAAACAAGGGTTGTAAAGATAAAAATTCATGTAAACTATTTCTTTCTTTATATATACCAAAATATGGATAATCAGTGAGTGGCGTAAGTTTAGAAGAGACATAGTGTTTAATTTGTAGACATAGCTTAAGATGCTTTGTATCAATAAAACAGTTTGTAATTTTGTTTAATCAGAATATGTTTAAAATGAAAGTTTCGTTTGTCTTATATTCAGTGTCATCTTAGCCAGGTAAATTTGGTAGACTTCCGTTTTCTTCCAAGGAAATGTTATCTCTTGTTCACAGTCCATTGAAAATGGTGGTTGAATGCAATTCATATGTGCTATAACTTCAGAAGCAGCAGTAGGCTGCAGACTCTCATGGAAGAGAAGATATGAAATGAAATAACGTTTTGTTTGTGATGTTGTATCAGACCCAACAACAGTTGTGGTTTACATCTAGAGACGACAATGAAGACACAAGAACTTCATATTAGTGCAGCGGCATGTTAGTGGAGCAGTTTGATGGCTCGAGGTATTAGTGGAAAGATTCCTGACCTTTTGTTCTGTTTGTCAGTTATTTCCTATCTGTGAATGATAGAAATCATGTGGAGAAATGTGTGCTTCAGTGTGAGTTTTAGCTCTTCAGTACTATGGCCATTGTGCTTTCTGGGCTTCAATCACATTATTGTCATTCAGGATTTGCTTAAATATGTATGTAAGCTAGTCTACCATGTCTCTTCACTGTTTCAGATATTACTGCATTTCATTCTGTCCAACTACATTCTCTGTATTATACATGAATGGACTTTCTCTTCAATGTCTGTAAGGATTTTACCCAAATCTCACAAGGGTGTCCTCTGTGTTATCCATATTAGATTCCCTTTGAAATATTCTCTTGTGCTCCCAGTCAGAACTGCAGTTTTCAAATCAATTTTCTCTCCTATATTCTAATTGGTTTATTTGATATTTTTTTGGTTTCTAAAGATAAGAGCAGATGAACTATAATTAGTTGCCTTGAAGCAACTACCCGTGGTTTGAATCAGTGTTGCTGCTTATAATCCGTATGTCAATATTATAACAATACGTGTTTTATATAAGGTCATATTTGGAGGAGGGGAAGAGTTTCATCCTACAGTATGTGTGATGAACAGAGTGGAAATACTTGGTAGCTGCTTGTATTCTCTTGCAATTTTTTCTATTTTGTGGCTCATTCCAAAGAAACAGTAGCCCTTACACATCATTTTCAATTATGGTCAGTTGATTTGTTTGAAATTATGTTTGCAAATATGTACTTTGATGTGCTTTGCGTTGGATTTTCATTTTTGCCCCTCTTCGCCCTCCAAAAGCGCACACACACACACACACACACACACACACACACACACACACACCACTGGCTCAGTGGCCACAAACAGTGGTCATGTCTTTGTGAGGTGGGCTTGTGTTAATTTGTGTATGTTGTCTTAATTCAGAAGGAGGCCATTGGTTGGAAGATCACGTGTCTAGCAGTCTTTGTGTTGTGCTTGTCTGCAACTCAACATCTCTATATGATGAGTAGCAATCTCTCCTTTTCATAATATATGCATTATATTAGTTGTTCTAGCAAAACTTGGTAAATCACATTGATCCTTTCTTGCTTTCATACTACATTGTTCTGCTTCCCAGAATCTGACACAGTTCTCAGTGTACTACTTGTGCCAGAATGAATATCATAAGGGAAATTACGCCAGACAACGTCATTTTGATCAAATATCAGCAAGACGGATCACCCATTCATGCCTATAAATGTACTGTTTTCAGCTTTTCTGAACAGCCTGAAATACAGAGGTTATCAATTGGCGTGCTAAGATACCACTTAAATCTGAGCAGTTTGTGACGTACATTTGCCCACCTGATCCCCGTGGACATCCATTGCATTTTGAGATTCTATTCTGTAAACACTTCTGAGTAATTAGTACTGAATGAGTCTATTTTGCTAACCTGGTCATATCAGTGCTAGTTTGGTTACATAACATAAATTTGTCAGTAGTATTTTGACTATACTCTTGCCCACAGTCCAAAATGTCAAGCACTAATAATACTAATCCAGATGTGTGTAATTAAACTCATTTATTGTATCAATATTGCAAAATGTAACTGATATACTTAGAGGAAAAATTTTCTTGTAGTTGTTTGTTGTTGTTTGAGGTACAATAATTTGCTTTTTCCTCAAAATGAGAATCAGAATACCAGTCCGTACACCACTGCTCTAGTTCGAAGTGCATTTTCTTCCATTATCAATATATCTTTTACTGTATGTGTATCCTTTATTATCAACAAGAAAAACCTTACAAACCTGCAGCTTGGAGTCTATTTTAGTAACAGTTCTGTATTTATTGGCACGAAACCCAAAATCCTCAAAAAGAACCAGATTATTTGCCAACAGTTGTAAACATTTACAGAATACCCAAACAGAGACATCTTTTGGTTTTTATGGAAGAGAACTTTTTTCCTTTTTACGGAATACCCAAACAGAGACATCTTTTATTTTTTATGGAAGAGAACTTTTTTCCTTTAAGCTTTCATTATTTCTTTTGTAGTCTGTCCTACAGAAACTTTCAGTTTGTATTTGTATCATGTTTCGTGATTTTGTCTTCAAAATAAATTATGTTTTAACTCTGCTTCACATATTCCAGTTTTCTATTTTAACATTGCTTTTCTTTGATTTTCATCTCCAGGTATCCAAAATTATCTTTTCAACTTTGATCATATATATTTCATAATTGTGGATAGATAGAAAAGTGCAGTTTGCAGCAAAATGCTCATGCACACCTAAAGTTCCAGTACCCGTTTAACAGAATTCAGTGTGTGTGTCGTCTGTAGCACACAGGATATCTAAGCAATATTCCAGTTCCTCCCTCGTCTGGCCTAGCATGTCCTTAGAAACATGAGTAGTTAGTACTCCAACATGAGTTTGCAGAACACTGGGGTCTGGTAGGCAGAATCCTTCTCAAAGCCCTGAAAAAAAAACTAGTGAGGTTGTGTGGTTGTGTCTGGAGACCTGGGGGGCTACTAAACTGGTTCTCTGCCAGTCCTGCAACCTGGAAATGTCGTCCAAATCTTTCTTAACAATAGGGTCGAATGAGGAGGAGTGCTATCCTGCTGCAACATGATGTCAAGATGCAGATTTATTGACCTGTGGAAATGCAAGCTGTTCCAAGGTAAAAGGTTGAGCTTATAGACACCTCTGCATAAAAAATGGTTCCACCACATGGTCATGAAGAAGAGCACATGACGTTTACCTGTAGACTGTTATGCACAATTTCCATGATAAAGTGAAATTTCTTCTATAGTAATGTGTAAAAGACTGTGGGTAGGAATTACTAACTGACATCTGTATATTTTTTAAAAAAGTTAGAATGTTCAGTATGTAACCATATTTACGAAGTAATTTGAGATGTGAATGTAAAATTACTTGTGCACATCACTACAATATATCGTACAACATGAAACTAACTAGTAAACTAAGTAACTAGCTCATAGCCCTGTATCCTCCATTGTTTTGTTTTACCTTCCTGAACACATGAAAGCAATCTTGATTCATGAATGTCACCTTTTTCAGAGAGTCTGGGTCATCATCGAAACAACTCAGAATATCAGTTTCAAATGCTTTACGGTTTGGCCTGTCATCTGATTGAATCATAGCAGCTGCACCTTGTGGACATGAAGCTTCAGTACCTTGCGCAGCACTTTTGTGGTTGGTGGTTGTTGCAGCTGTCAAGATGCTCGACTGATAAATTGGGCTTGAATAAATGCCTGTTGCACCCTTTCCAGATCTGCATCACTCATGCTTGGATGTCCAAAACTCATCCTCTTTGACATTTCTGTATCCCTTAAACCTTGTGTACCACTGTCCGATAGTCAGACGTGATGGTCGTGTGCTTCTTTAATGTGTCCAGAAGTTCTGCTGGATGTGAGTATGAGATATGGTCTCTCTTACACATTGTACCATCTGCTGTGGGCTGGGCATGTTCATCAGCAACTAGCCTTTGTGGATATTATACCACAAACTGCACCTTTTTACCTATCCGCATTTCTGAAATACACATGATCAAAGCTGCCAAGATCATTTTGGAATACCCTGTAATTCAGTTATCAATACAGGATCAAGAATATCTTGAGCAGGGTTGTTGCTCAGTAATTGCAGATTACGATTTTAGCTGATCAAGCATCAGATACAGTGAAGCCTGAACTTTCCTATAGAAACTGGTGCAACATACTCCTTGAGGAGGGGGGGGGGGGGGGGGGGAAGAGAGAGAGAGAGAGAGAGAGAGAGTAATTATTTTACGACAACTGTGGCATATTCCTCTATCTCACAATGTTGTTATCCCATTATACCTAGGTTGGAACTTAAATAGTGACAATTATTTATTCACAGCCGATACAAAAGAGTTATATGTTGGCACCTGTTACTGTCCTTCAAAATAGTCACCAGCATTGTGTAGAACCCATTGCCAGCAATGTGGAAGGCTTAGTATACCATTAGCAGAGCCTGTTCTGTTGTTATTTGTGCGAATGGAGCGGTCTACTGCCTGTCGAATCACTGGAACTGTTCTGAAGCGAATGGCACGAAGTGGTTCCTTCATCTTTGGAATCAAATCAAAGTCACAATTACTTAAGTCTGGGGAGTATGGTGGATGGTACAATACTTCCCAGTCCCATCGAACGAACAGAGCAGCTACAGCTTGCATTGTATGCACCCGCACATTGTCATCCAAAATGATGGGTGGGTTGCGCAGAAAGTGTCGCCGCTTCCTTTGCGAAGCTGGTCGTTTTTGGAGCATCACCTGTGACCAGCTTTGCGCAAGAAGCAACGACACTTTCTGATTTTTGGCATCCTTTCTCAGGAGAATGTCTCTGTTCTTTAGCTTTGCTGTCCACCTCCCCACATGGTGCCTCTGAAGGGCACCCATAAGGATCTGCATTCTTTCCAGAAACCTTTTCCTGGATCACAGGGAATTCCCAATGCGCTGAGATCCGTTCATTGACTGGTGGACTTGGTTTCCATCTCTGTTCTTTCCGCATTGGATGCAGTGTCTCAGCTCATTTGGATGCAGTGACAATGAGCAGGTAGAGTTTGTGCACTAGTGTCAACTTCAGGTTTCCCATTGCAATCCACACTGGTATTGTTTACTTTGACTGCCTTCCTCACATGTGGAGATGCCTTCCGCAGTGAAACAGCATACTCAGTATCAGGCATATCCAGTGTCATATGCCTGCAGTAGTCGGAGATTGCACTAAGTGTCCTGCTCATCAGGACCTGATACCTGATATGCTGTTTAAATGTTGGGGTGTAATCCAGGGTCACACCTAGATATATTTCTGCTTTGAGTTCTTGCTGTGCTTCTCTGTTACTGAGGTGAAAGATGCAAATATGCATCTTGCTGTGTGTGTGTGTGTGTGTGTGTGTGTGTGTGTGTGTGTGTGTGTGTGTGTGTGTGTGTGTGTGTGTTTGTTTTTACTTCGGGTGGTTAACAATATAACATAGAGTGTATTTGGAGCTTGTGTCAGTTTCTCTTGTACTCTGAGAAGATCATGCCTTGAGCTGCCACTGCCGCATTGTCGGGTCATATTGTGTGATGCGGTTTGGTATTGGCTTGTCACTTGTCATTTTTGTATATTTTGTACAGCATGGTGTTGGGACACCTTGTTATGGTAAGGCATCTTTCGATTCCTCTGCGTATTATTCTTCCTATGGAGGCTGACACAGAATCTCATACTGGGAGAGTGGTGCCAACCCAGGATGTCAGACAGTAGTCTCCCGCCATGTCATACAGTTCAGTCAATAGCTTTCAGTTGCTGACAGTGGCATATTCAGCTGTGAGGTCAATGAAGACCACTCCAGTAGTGTTCTTTCTCTCAAATCTTTCCTTATTGCATCGTGTCAGGTTTAGTAATGTGCCAGAACATGATTTCCCAGGTCTGGAGCCTACTTGCTAGTGCATGAATTTCTTTTCTAGGATGTTTGTGATCTGATGGAATATCAAAGATTCCATGATCTTAAAGGCATGGAAGAACAATGACACAGGTCAGAAACTTTTTGGGTAATTTGGTTCCTTCATTAGTTTCAATAGTGTGACCACCTTGGCCTCCCTCCACTCTCTGGGATGTGCAGTTTTGACACACAAGTGTTAATCATGTCCAGGAGCTATTTCCATGTTTTTGGTCCAAATTTCCACTTCGTTCAACCCACAGTTCATCAACAGCAGCTGCTTTGTTGAACTTCATGTTCCTAGGAAAGTGGGAACTGAAGGGCAGCAAAAATAAGAGCTGCAGTGGTAAAGTGAGTAGGCAAAGAGAGATACTATTAATGTTTCTTTGTAAATCATAATGAGCGTACAGCTACATGATAAATTATGAAAAAGCTGTGAAATGGTTTATTACAGATTATGAAAACAAGTCAGTAAAACATTTTATTTTTCACCACTGGAAAGATAGAGGATACAGTAAACCTCTTTTCCAAGTAGATAATAATCATAAACATCTGAATTATAGTTAATTGACTCTTCTCATATTAAATGAGTATTAATATTATAGTGATTTAATACAAGCCAGAAGGCATAAAACCATATTTTAGATTATTTATGATATTACTGGCAGTGGATCACCATTTGTTTCACTGTGCTGCTTACTATGAAAATTATTAGAGAATCATTAGTGTTTCTTACATGTGATGTTATGTTAATGGATGAATTAATTATAATTACCTGTCTTTTTAAAAGTGCGCAATGTAAATATAGTTTAACTGATGAAATGGTTATCACATTTGTTTTGGTGGAGGTTTTCCAAATCTGTTTTAAATACTTAGCAATCAAATGGGATGCAATGGTGTTAATAACATTGGTTGTAAAGCTTGACTGCTGGTATATCTTTATATTGAAAACTACAAATGTGAGTATAAAAACCTGAAAAAAATGTCATACTAAAAATCTAATCAGTCTTCTGCTTTTATTTAACTGGTGGTGTTTTCTGTACCATCCACAAAATAGAGGATGTGATTATATATCCATATCAAAATTGCTTCCCTGAGTCACTTTTGCTCAATACTCATGAATTTTGTTGACTTTCTGCTGTATGTAACTTCTAGAATGACTTCATCAGTGGATTCTTCATTGGTTCAGATTTAATTTCCTGAGTTTTAAGAATTGTAGAACAGTTGTTTCATTATTTTTGCAGTTGAACAAATGTTTCACTATAAAAACTTTTATTATATGGCACTATTGTAGTGTTGCAAATTGAACCTCGATCATGTCATGAGCTGAGAGGTCAGTACAACTCTTCCTAGTTCGACTCTTCCCAGTTCTGTATGGCATCAGTCTACGTTGACATTTATCAGTTGCTGCAGTCTTGATTTGTATATGCATGGTTTGAGACACTCTCTGCTGATAGTGTTGTAATGTTGTACAGACACGTTATCAGAAGTAAATAAGTAAGTAAACATAAGTGAGGCCGAGGGCCTGGCGCACCGGGCTTGGCGTACCCGGATTATATTTGGCCATTGGGTACACCATCTGTTTAGGTTGCGAGGTGACCCCTCTAGGCTGGCTGTAGAGGCACTTGTATTGCTCACTGTTTGATTACATGTGCTCATACTAAAGGGCTGTAACATTTAGCATAAGATTGTTGATGTTAATACATCTGCCTTAATGATAAGAATTGCATATTTCAAATTTAAATCACTAATGTGACTGTTACCTGCAACTAACAATGTGGTCCTGTATTGTTGTGTTGAATAAAGTCATGCCAATGATATTATCATTTCCTAATGCAGAACTGCATGCTCTGCATAATACATTGACTAGTTAGTTTTGCACGATTCTCAGGAAAATCTGGTGAATGATTGTAAAATTTCATCCTTAAAATTTTCAAGTTCTTGTTGTTGTGTTCTTAACTCATCTGAATGCATCTATGTGTGAAAGAGAACAAGTTTTGCTGCATTCATTTTATGTCTCATGCTTCAGCGCAGGTTGAAGGTCACTTGAATGAGCCTGTGGCAAACAAAATTTTTGTTGGAAGAGTGACATGTTATGCATTAACATTTTTGTTTTATTGCTTTTGAGAATATCTTTTTAGAACCAAAATAACAGAGGTAAAATGGATTCAATACAACTTGGTCTGTAATTGGCACAGATTAGTTGTTTGGGAAAGCAGAGGAGTAATGGTGGAAGTATCAGGTCTGATGGTCTAATGGTAAAAGAATGTACCTAGAAATGACCTAACTGAGAGAAAAGAGAGGTCATGGAATTGAATCCCAGGCATCCCACAGAAATTTTCAGTCTGTCTTTAATGAAACCTTCACCTCGCAGTGGTGTTAGGATTCGCTGGGAATGAATGACATGTTGTTGGGGTTCCACGTTAAACTGTGGGTTTCCTAATCCTTATTGGATAACTTAGGTAGATTCAGGACACACAAGTATCTGAAGTGGCATACAATTGACGGTCTAGCACCCAGCCATTGGGTCACATGCAATAATAATTATTTTAGTGGTGGAGGTTCCTTTGGAGGCAGTCACTTTTAGGAAGATGAAGTGTTCGGTTTAGTCATTCGACATAAATTGAATGACATTTAACATGGTCTCGTGTGCCTGATATAACAGGAATGGCTCTGATAGCTTAGTGTTGGCTAGGCTTCTCTGCTGAGTGCAGATGTTGGGCAGTTGAAGAAAGCCCAATGATAGTTACGACGACTTCTTCATTGAGGCTCGATTTCAATCAACAGTGGCTTGATTACAATCAATAGTGGGTGGTGTGGAGTACATGATTGCATCTCCCCAGAGGCAATGGCATGCTGAGTGCATGTTCCGTTGCTGGGTGGCTGGTGCTGCATCACCAAGTTCCCACGTTTCCTGGCTGTAGTGAGTGTTGCTGGTGTCGGTGACCCCAAGGACGTTGCGCTCTCAGGCTGGGAGTATAGTAGTCTTCTGTAAGCTCTCCAGCATGGCAGAGATAATTGGAACCTCCCCTCATACTCCTGGATGGTGGCCAAGTGCAGAGCTGATCCTGGCACCACAGAAGCTTAGACAGTAGGCAGCAGTTTGTGTCCTGGGTGTGGCAGAAGCAACTGCATCATTGGTGCAGAGTAGCATAAGCTCAACATCACATCACTGCCCAGCTATTCAACGATGACGGGCTGTCCTTAAATACTACTTTTCTGTGCTGGTTTCTGTTGTTTACTGTGACTAGTGTGCTACACCAAACTATATGGAATGTATCACTGACCTCCCAACTGTTATAACTGGATTGTGATGCTCCTACAGGCTTGTCACAGGTTGGCAGCAGTGTGGCCTGTTGCGAAGTTGCTGACCACACAGCCCCTTCACCAGCTGCAGCTGACTTTATCGTCCACTGGTTTTGTCAGGATGTTCTTCTGCTGGCTCCAAGACTCTAAAACTTTACACCTTAACACTGACTACTGAACACTTTCTGCGCCCATTTTAGCTCAGGTATTGCAGTGCGGTACTGTATATGAGAGAAGAAGCAGCTGTAGTTGCTAAAGAAATATAAAGTCATCCAGTGCCCAGTATCAGAATACATCTTAAATATGCTCACTATTTTTATATACTGTATTGAGCATATTTCATGACAGTACCTTTTCCGTGAAATGTTTACAAGACAATATTTGTCTTTTTCTGTTGGCTTCAGTCGTCTAGTGAAAGTATGATTCCACACTGCAGTTTCGTCGGCTGCAGAAATGACCTGGTTCAATGTGTTTGCCTCATTTTTGGTGCTTCAAATACCATTTCTTTGAATGTGGTTTCTTCTTGATGTTTATATAAAAAAAGTAGTAATTTATTTTTCCTGTTCACTAGCAAATATTTATAACGGCGACCTGCACATTGTTCCAGTGTCACACACACCAAGAGTTCACTGCCGACTGACTACGGTCAAAGACGGCTCCAGTGTCAAAGACATTTTACACAACACACAAGCTTCCACTTGTGACTAGTCTTCTCTTTGATATTCTTCGTCATATCTACTAATATTAATCAATATGCTGCCACTCTCAAAAACTATAAGTAAATTAGCATAAAATAAGGCAAATTACAATTCACAAAAAAAAAAAATATTCTGACAAAAATATAAAAAAACATTTACAACTTCCCTCATTCGGTATCGACAAATCCGGTAGAAAATAACACATCTCCCAGATCCATTACAGTACCACACATTAGGTACTTGATGGAGAGCATGTCCAACAATTCTTTTGTTTCTTTTTGTTTGATTTTTAGTTATATGTTTATGAATTTCATTTCATTTCAATGTTATTTGCTATTGTTTATTATCTTTTTTAATTACAGATTTTCCATGTTTATTATGTAGACCAGTGGCACGTGCACTTACTTTCCAAAAATTCGTGGTTTATGTTGTCGTTCTTTATTAAGTTAATTGTGGAGGTAGTAGGGAATAAATTGAATCCTCAATGATATTAAACTGTACCCTCAGTTACATGTTATTGGATCAGGAATAGCGATAGTGCCTTTGGTTTTTTGCTTAAACATTAAACCTCAATCATTCTTCGTTCTTTCCTTCCATACTGAGTAGGACATTATTTTCTAACCTATCGCTTCCCATGAGTGTTGATTAGAGTCCTAGAGATTGTAATGCTGCCTGGACATAAATGTTACAAAGATGAATTGTCAGAAAAGGATCTCATTGGTATCTTTGTTAATAGATTTCAGTTAGGTCATTATTTGAAGTGAGACATATCTAACCAGCATTATGCTTCTATTAGTGATTTAGCCATTGCAGCAGATTTAAGTAAGCTTTTGTGCAAAAAGTGTGAATGGCTTTCTCAGAGTAACCCATGTTTGCTTTTTGTGTGGGCTCTGAAGAGAGAGGGAGGAAGTAAACCTGTAAGACATCTGGCCTGTTATATGATCACATGCTAGTGTCCTGTATCAATGCAGCAACTAGGCTCTCTTCTGCAAATACAGCATTAGGGGGGAATCAGTTTGTTATGGGCATTTTGAACATCTAAGCTGCAATTTAGTGTTGATAATTCAATATTGTGGCCAGCTGTGCTGCATACAATAAGGTGTAGTGATTAGCATCTCTGGCAGGCATGCTAGTTCAGATCCAGCCACCTGCAGTTATTTGTTATGCAGTATTTATCATTTCTGGAAGGTTCTTGAAATTTCTTGTGCTGGTAATGGTTGCGTATTCTGGAATATTCGATGTTTATATAAATAGCAGCACTCTATGTTCAGGAGTTCAGCTTTGTTCTATCTGTAATTTCGTGTTCAGGTAGCATTATCACTTTTGAAACCTTTGACAGAAGATTAATGTCTTTACTGACAGGGATCCAGTAAATTACAAGAAGTAGAGGAAGGGTCTGTTTCATAAATCGTTCGCTGTCTTATTTTATTTATTTTTGTTAGTATCACATTTACACTAAAATCTTTACTGGATTGATACAAAAACATATTGAAAATGTGCAAAGAAAAATTATATGGATTTATTGTGTGAGCAAAGAAATTTTACTGAGATGTTGAATGACTGTGAATTAAACACACCAGAATACTGTAGTGCATCATATTTAAAATTCCCATCAAAATTCTGGAAATCTTTCTATAAAAAAGCAGAACCCATTTTGTCTATGTACGTATTGGGAAAGAGATTGCAATGTAAACAAGTAATGACAACATACTGTCTGATAATGTAATGTAATTCTAAATTCTAATGTAATTCTAAATGTAATTCTAAAAACAGTTCCTGACATAACTTTATCTGTAAGTACTCAATTTTTAAGAATTCATTGATTCGAAGTTGTAAATTCCATATTCTGTATCACAGGAGAACATGTTTTTTAGTATCTTGTGAGTGTTCAGTTGTAATGTCACTATCAATGTAAGTAAATGTTATACTTCTTTTTCTGTAACACTTCAAGCTGGCTCACTGGGGATGTTTGTGCATCGTCTCATAAGTCAAACACTTCAACTGCGGAGTTTCATTATGACCCTTCTGGGATTTGGATCACCACCATCAGCTGGACAAAGGGCAGGACTTGTGAGAGATGAATTCAACCTGCATAAAATAATTGTTGTCGTCACATCTGTTGGAAAGGTTTGTTTTTGTTTAGGTATCAAAATCTGATTCTATTCTTTTCTCTGGCGGCTTTGATCTCATAGTTGATTAGAAAAGAAGTTTCAGTTAAGACACATCTTTGAACAAAATTAATAAATGTGAGAATTTTTATGATTCATAGTATCCATTTGGCAATTAACTTATATTTTAATGTAAAGCTACATAAAATGTTCACATTTGTTAAAAGATATATAAAATATCCCAAGCCTTTTGCTGATATTTTATAATTTTCATTTTGAATATATGATAGTAACCCATGAAAGCTATATGGTAATAAATGCTTGGTATTTTGTAAACATAGTACTAATTCTCCTGGAAATATTGCTGTATATTTTGTTATAATTTCTACTGTCTAAAGATAAAAGTAAAATGAAATTACGTGTAATATGTGGACCTATTTACCAGAACTGAAATTATGATAGTTCTACCACTACCATTAACTAAAGAGGAGGAGGAGGGAGAGTAGAGGGAAATGTAATTTAGCATTGGCATGAGAAAGCAAAGAATGTGTTAAACAGAGCATGTGCTCATGTGAAATAGACATGACAGGTATTACTGGAAGTACTAACTACATTGCATGTTTAAAGGAATTCCTTCAAGGGCCTCATCAATGATTACACAGTATTATCAACTGGTGTATATTTTTTGCAATCTAGAAAATAGTATTCATATACCACACCTACACACCTAACATTATACAAGAATGAGCTTTCATGCCTACTGTATTGAAAGACAAGACGCTGTGTAAGAGGGGAGGAAGGGGGGGGGGATGGAAAAGGAAAGAAGCAGTCTTGGAGGAAAGGAAAAGACCAGTAGATGTTTTAGCAGAGAGCTGTGCACAGTGAAAGTAATGGGGCCTGAATTGGGTGGAGAAGTGGTAGAACGGGGGGGGGGGGGGGGGGGGGGGGGGCTGGTAGCGGTTGGGTGGAGGTCATCGAGGCAATAGGTTATTGTAGGTTGAGGCCAGGGTAATTTCAGGGGCTGACAACGTGTTGTAAGAATAACTCCCACCTTTGCAAGTAAGAAAAGCTAGTGATGGAGAGGAGGATCCAGATGGCTCTGATATTGAAGCAGCTATTGAAATTGAGCATGTTGTGCTGAACTGCATGTTTTGCCACTAAGTGGTCAATTTTTCTGTTGGCTACAGTTTGGTAGTGACCAGACATCCTGATGGACAGCTGTTTGGTTGTCATACCAGTATAAAAAGCTGTGCAGCAGAGTTGGTATATGACATGGCTGCTTTCACAGGTGGACTGGCCCATGAGGGGATAGGACAAGCCTGTGACAGGACTGCAAAGGAAGTTCTGGGTGAGTGGATTGGGCAGCTCTTGCATCTGGGTCATCTATAGGGATATTATTCCTGTGGCAAGGAGTTGGGGATGGGAGTGACATAGGGATGGACAAGGATATTGCGGAGGTTGGGTGGACAACGGAACACCGCTTTAGGAGAGATGGGAAGGACCTTGGGTTGGATGAAAGATAATCTAACCCCTGACAGAGGATGTGGTTCATATATTCCAGTACAGGGTGGTATTGGGTGATAAAAGGGACACTTCTTTGTAGCTAAATCTTGGGGATGATTTGAGGATTCCGTGTGTGTGTGTGTGTGTGTGTGTGTGTGTGTGTGTGTGTGTGTGTGTGTGTGTGTGTGTGCGTGTGTCTTTAATTCAAAAATATTTAAATTCTACCAAAGCTTTCCTGCAACATTGGTAAAAATAATCATCATCTCCAAACTGTTCCTCTGCTATATGCGGTACACAATGCTGCAAAATGTGCTTCTACATTAAGTGTTTCCTTGTGCGCAAAACCAGGACCACAACTAACCATGAAAAACACATCTATACCACATCATCCTATCCTCCTTACTTCACTGTTGGCACTACACATGCTGGTAGGTAATATTCTTCAGGCTTTTGCCAAATCTAAATCTTCCCATTGGGTTGCCACAGGTATAGCTTGATTCCCATTCTACATAATTCTTTTTCAGTCATCCATTATCCAGTGGTTCTTTACGGTATTGTTAAGTATTCTACATCTACATCTACATCTACATTGATACTCCGCAAGCCACCCAACGGTGTGTGGCGGAGGGCACTTTACGTGCCACTGTCATTACCTCCCTTTCCTGTTCCAGTCGCGTATGGTTCGCGGGAAGAACGACTGTCTGAAAGCCTCCGTGCGCGCTCTAATCTCTCTAATTTTACATTCGTGATCTCCTCGGGAGGTATAAGTAGGGGGAAGCAATATATTCGATACCTCATCCAGAAACGCACCCTCTCGAAACCTGGCGAGCAAGTTACACCGCGATGCAGAGCGCCTCTCTTGCAGAGTCTGCCACTTGAGTTTATTAAACATCTCCGTAACGCTATCACGGTTACCAAATAACCCGGTAACGAAAAGCGCCGCTCTTCTTTGGATCTTCTCTATCTCTTCCGTCAACCCGACCTGGTACGGATCCCACACTGATGAGCAATACTCAAGTATAGGTCGAACGAGTGTTTTGTAAGCCACCTCCTTTGTTGATGGACTACATTTTCTAAGCACTCTCCCAATGAATCTCAACCTGGTACCCGTCTTACCAACAATTAATTTTATATGATCATTCCACTTCAAATCATTCCGCACGCATACTCCCAGATATTTTACAGACGTAACTGCTACCAGTGTTTGTTCCGCTATCATATAATCATACAATAAAGGATCCTTCTTTCTATGTATTCGCAATACATTACATTTGTCTATGTTAAGGGTCAGTTGCCACTCCCTGCACCAAGTGCCTATCCGCTGCAGATCTTCCTGCATTTCGCTACAATTTTCTAATGCTGCAACTTCTCTGTATACTACAGCATCATCCGCGAAAAGCCGCATGGAACTTCCGACACTATCTACTAAGTCATTTATATATATTGTGAAAAGCAATGGTCCCATAACACTCCCCTGTGGCACGCCAGAGGTTACTTTAACGTCTGTAGACGTCTCTCCATTGATAACAACATGCTGTGTTCTGTTTGCTAAAAACTCTTCAATCCAGCCACACAGCTGGTCTGATATTCCGTAGGCTCTTACTTTGTTTATCAGGCGACAGTGCGGAACTGTATAGAACGCCTTCCGGAAGTCAAGAAAAATAGCATCTACCTGGGAGCCTGTATCTAATATTTTCTGGGTCGCATGAACAAATAAGGCGAGTTGGGTCTCACACGATTGCTGTTTCCGGAATCCATGTTGATTCCTACATAGTAGATTCTGGGTTTCCAGAAATGACATGATACGCGAGCAAAGAACATGTTCTAAAATTCTACAAGAGATCGACGTAAGAGATATAGGTCTATAGTTTTGCGCATCTGCTCGACGACCCTTCTTGAAGACTGGGACTATCTGTGCTCTTTTCCAATCATTTAGAACCCTCCGTTCCTCTAGAGACTTGCGGTACACGGCTGTTAGAAGGGGGGCAAGTTCTTTTGCGTACTCTGTGTAGAATCAAATTGGAATCCCGTCAGGTCCAGTGGACTTTCCTCTATTGAGTGATTCCAGTTGCTTTTCTATTCCTTGGACACTTATTTCGATGTCAGCCATTTTTTCATTTGTGCGAGGATTTAGAGAAGGAACTGCAGTGCGGTCTTCCTCTGTGAAACAGCTTTGGAAAAAGGTGTTTAGTATTTCAGCTTTACGCGTGTCATCCTCTGTTTCAATGCCATCATCATCCCGTAGTGTCTGCATATGCTGTTTCGAGCCACTTACTGATTTAACGTAAGACCAGAACTTCCTACGATTTTCTGTCAAGTTGGTACATAGAATTTTACTTTCGAATTCAATGAACGCTTCACGCATAGCCCTCCTTACGCTAACTTTGACATCGTTTAGCTTCTGTTTGTCTGAGAGGTTTTGGCTGCGTTTAAACTTGGAGTGGAGCTCTCTTTGCTTTCACAGTAGTTTCCTAACTTTGTTGTTGTACCACGGTGGGTTTTTCCCGTCCCTCACAGTTTTACTCGGCACGTACCTGTCTAAAACGCATTTTACGATTGCCTTGAACTTTTTCCATAAACACTCAACATTGTCAGTGTCGGAACAGAAATTTTCGTTTTGATCTGTTAGGTAGTCTGAAATCTGCCTTCTATTACTCTTGCTAAACAGATAAACCTTCCTCCCTTTTTTTATATTCCTATTAACTTCCATATTCAGGGATGCTGCAACGGCCTTATGATCACTGATTCCCTGTTCTGTACATACAGAGTCGAAAAGTTCGGGTCTGTTTGTTATCAGTAGGTCCAAGATGTTATCTCCACGAGTCGGTTCTCTGTTTAATTGCTCGAGGTAATTTTCGGATAGTGCACTCAGTATAATGTCACTCGATGCTCTGTCCCTACCACCCGTCCTAAACATCTGAGTGTCCCAGTCTGTATCTGGTAAATTGAAATCTCCACCTAAGACTATAACATGCTGAGAAAATTTATGTGAAATGTATTCCAAATTTTCTCTCAGTTGCTCTGCCACTAATGCTGCTGAGTCGGGAGGTCGGTAAAAGGAGCCAATTATTAACCTAGTTCGGCTGTTTAGTGTAACCTCCACCCATAATAATTCACAGGAACTATCCACTTCTACTTCACTACAGGATAAACTACTACTAACAGCGACGAACACTCCACCACCAGTTGCATGCAATCTATCCTTTCTAAACACCGTCTGTACCTTTGTAAAAATTTCAGCAGAATTTATCTCTGGCTTAAGCCAGCTTTCTGTACCTATAACGATTTCAGCTTCGGTGCTTTCTATCAGCGCTTGAAGTTCCGGTACTTTACCAACGCAGCTTCGACATACTCAAATATATAGCGAAGTATGAATACAATAACATGAATTGCATCATTTTCAAAAAAGCAGGAGACATTTGTCTGACATTGTCTTATCATTCTGCTTGGTAGAGGATACATAATTTCCATGTAAAACCCACAGTGGCGTTTCTGTGTGTTTCGTGGCAGTGGTGCAGATTTCATTACAAAGCTAAGAAAGTATACAGTGACCCTTCTCACAAAATGAAATCCAGGAAAATGATCGCTTATAAAGTAGTCCGACAGCTATCTCTAGGCTTGGACCAAATAAATAAGGCTTACCACAAAATACATTAAACCAAGAGAATAAACCATTACCTCTGTAAATACCAGAAGTAGAGAAAGAAAATGTCTTGATAAGTGCACAGTGCATCAGTACCTAGGTGGACCTAGTCCTTGTATCAAACGGAATGGGTGTATTATATCTGATAAGGAATTAATCAGCATCTCCATTATCAAATACACTGATGGGAAAACAGATCACAACAACAAAAACTAATTAATGCAAATGAAAGTTAAGAAATATGTTTGTCTAGGTAACATATTTAAGTGATTAACTTTAGGAGATAACAAGTTGACGTAACCGTGAGATAAGCCATTGCAAATGTGAAATGGTGGTACATTAGTAACCGGTGTAACCACCAGAATTTTGAATGCAAGCATACAAATGTGCATGCATTGTGTTGCACAGGTAGTGGATGTCAGTTTGTTTGGATGAAGTTCCATGCTTGCTGCACTTGGTAGGTCAATGCAGTTAATGCTCTTTGTGGATGATGCTGATGTTGTCTGATAATGCTTCGTATGTGTTCAATTGGAGCCTGATCTGTTGGTTGAATACGCCAAGGCAACATGTTAACACTTTGTAGAGCGTGTTGGGTTATGACAGCAGTGTGTGGCCAAGTGGTATCCTGTTAGAAAACATGTCATGGAATAATGCTGTTCATGAATGGGAGCACAACAGATTGAATCACCAGACTGACATACAATTTTGCTGTCAGGGACTACAGAGAGGATTTTCTTCAAAATATATTATCAAAGTAACAAAATTAATTCTTACACACTTAATAACTTCCTTGTTACACATAGAAGAATATTTAAAACTTTGTTTTTTGATGAAAATGTTGAACAATGGAAGAGAGAGGGGGAAATGGATAAAGCTATGAAGATCTTTCCAGTACCTGACAATCATTTTTCATTACTTTTAACACTGTTTTTATGTTCTTGTGCAGTAATGACAATACAAATGGAAGTTTTTTTATACATATCCAGAAATAATGTTGAATCAAAGATCAGTACTAATTTGCAGGTAAACCACAAGAATTTATGCTAAAAGATATAATATCCATTCATTTCTGCTGGGCAGTTATAAATTTTAGTACAGAAATCTGTAAATAATACAGTGTATGAACTGAGTGAGGTGACTTTTCAACAGGTGTTTGGAATTGATAATTTAAGTGGTGAAATCATTTGGAAGCGATACCTAGAAGATGTGACTACTTTCACATCTCCAAGCCAGCCCATGCTGCTGTTTGTCCAGAGAACAACACGACATTTCCCTTATCCTGCACAGTGCGCTCTTGTTGCAAAACATAAGGTTTGTTACTGTTATAACAATACAAATACAATGATAACAGTCTTAGTTGTTTTAGAATAATTATAAAAACTGAGACTTTTTTATGTGCATGCAGGTTACAGGAGAAGGTGTACTGTTCACCTTCAACCCATTCAGTGGTCAAGGAATGGTTAGTAATGATGGCATACAACTGCTTGGCTACCGTGTGCGTCAGGCACTCTTGCTTCCAGTTAATGATGAAAACTTTCTTCGAGCATTGTTACTGTTTGATGAGAAGGAGAAATTACATTCGTATCCTGACACTGGAAAACAAGTGGCAGCCCAGATTGCGCACACAACTTTCTTATTCACAGCGGAGCCTAACACTGGCACTCTGACAGGATATTCTCTTGGATTCAGCACAGCTGAGGTATGTTGTCATTTAGTATTGGGTAAAGTTCAGAAGTAAATTTTATATTATTTTATTAAACATTTTGAATTACTTAGGCTAGTATTGCTTAATGCAACAATCTACAAAAATCCTTCCAGTTTGTGACTAATAAAACCATCTCAGTACCATGGTCAACTACAATTTTTAGGCACCTTTATTAGACAATATTGTAAATCAGGAAATGAAAACTGAGTACAAGTAACTTCCTGATTCTACCATTCTTTTTATCAGGTAATGTGGGACAGAAATTTTCTATTGTGTTAAAAATCACACTTAACAATAAATACCTTATCCCTGTTTTGTCATACAGTTTTGGAAACAGTGTCAGTGATTGCATATGTCTTCAGGCAGATGAAATGTATTGCAGGTAGAACCAAACAAAAACTGAGTCATATGACTACATCATGATATGGAAAGGAGCCTCATTGATATAATGAAACTTTACTGACAGCTGTGATATTGTCTTATGAAAAGATTGCATTTAAATACAATCCTGAGACAATATTTTGAAAGAATTATGCCAAGCAAAAGGCCTAGAGGAGCCTGTCATGAAAACAATGTGAAAATATTAACAGCAGTGTATAAGCCAACTTTAAATGGGTAGTGGCTGTTGAGGAGCCAAACAGATGCAACTGATGCTGTAGCAAAAATTTCTATTTCACACGCAGATTTACTTTAGTACCTGTTTTTTGTGTAGATCTGTGAAGAAGTAATTGTATCAGTGTATTTTACTGTATGGACTAGTCTTTACTAACTTCCTCTAAGTTTTTGAAGTTTTTCTGCTGATCGAATAGTTCATCATTTTTTGGGAGTGCATCTAGAGTATTACAGACTCTTGTACTGATATTTCGGCTGACAACCTTTCAGCCATTCTTAAAGTTAGTCATTTGCAAAATTGTTAATCTACTTTGCACTGTGGAGTAAACACACATGCATCATAAATAAAACTGTTGGAAACAAGAGCATCAGTCATAGGTGAAACTTTACACCTCTAATAGTAAAACAAAACAAGAACAGAATCAGTGAATCCATAGTGCCAGGCAGAGAGGAATTATAACAATATTTCCTTTGAGAATGCAGGGATGAAATGGGGGGGTTCCATGATTTGTTGAGCCTGATATCCCCACCTCAGTTGAGCAAATTGTCTGCTAATTGTATTTCCACAGCTCCTACAACCACTGAATCCAGGCAAGAAGAGGCTGTGGCTAGTAACTTAACTTCCCCATATTCTCTGGAGATTTTGTTGTGCTGTTGTAGGTGAGTGTTTCGCTGGAGTTCAATGCCGTGTTCTTTTACAGTGCTTGGTGTCTATTACAAAACATCGAATTAAGGGAGTTCTGCAAACAAAAAACCAACTGAAAGAAGAGCAAGAAGAAAGAGATGTAACATCTATGGATTTTCTACTGTATGTGGCAAATACTTCATCAAAATTAGCAAGCATAATGAAGAAACATAAATTGGATTCCACTGGCCAAGACAGCAGCTCTTCTGGGATCTTTGGAGGACGATCTGATTTTGCAAAAGATGGCTGTATATGAAATTCCTTGTGAGAGTGCAAAAGGTAGATAGGACGAACAGTACACTATAAAAGAATGTTGTATTGAACTCCAGCAATACACTCACCTACTACAGCCCAAGAAATATGCAGTGGCTGAAGATTGTATTTCCACTGGCCACTCCGTGTAGATTATGAGATAGTTAAGATACTGGCCAAAGTCTCATCCAACTGGTATTCAGCAGTCAAGGAAGCTGTGGAAATACAATTAGGAGGCAGCCTGCTCAACTGAGATGAGGGTTTCCAGTCTCGAGCATTTCTGTCCCTGCACATTGGGAATCCTGCATTCATAACAATTTTCATATTTCATAAACAGTTCAAGATGTTGAAACGAGGTATTTTGTAAATGCGAGCACACAAAGAGGCATATATATATTTTATGGTTTTTATAATAAATACGTGAAACTTTTTTATTTGCTGAGATGTGAAAGTAATACATCTGCAGCAGTGACAAAGTCAATGGAGCAGGCACTTAAACATGCCAATTAAGTTGACTAAGAGTAGAGTATGATGAATCATGGACCTTGCCGTTGGAGGGGAGGCTTGCGTGCCTCAGCGATACAGATAGCCGTACCGTAGGTGCAACCACAACGGAGAGGTATCTGTTTAGAGGCCAGACAAACGTGTGGTTCCTGAAGAGGGGCAGCAGCCTTTTCACTAGTTGCAAGGGCAACAGTCTGGATGATTGACTGATCTGGCCTTGTAACACTAATCAAAACGGCATTGCTGTGCTGGTACTGCGAACGGCTGAAAGCAAGGGGAAACTACAGCCGTAATTTTTCCCGAGGGCATGCAGCTTTACTGTATGACTAATGATGATGGCGTCCTCTTGGGTAAAATATTCCAGAGGTAAAATAGTCCCCCATTCGGATCTCCGGGAGGGGACTACTCAAGAGGATGTCGTTATCAGGAGAAAGAAAACTGGCGTTCTACGGAACGGAGCGTGGAATGTCAGATCCCTTAATCGGGTAGGTAGGTTAGAAAATTTAAAAAGGGAAATGGATAGGTTGAAGTTAGATATAGTGGGAATTAGTGAAGTTCGGTGGCAGGAGGAACAAGACTTCTGGTCAGGTGACTACAGGGTTATAAACACAAAATCAAATAGGGGTAATGCAGGAGTAGGTTTAATAATGAATAGGAAAATAGGAATGCGGGTAAGCTACTACAAACAGCATAGTGAACGCATTATTGTGGCCAAGATAGACACGAAGCCCACACCTACTAGTGTAGTACAAGTTTATATGCCAACTAGCTCAGCAGATGACGAAGAAATTGAAGAAATGTATGATGAAATAAAAGAAATTATTCAGATTGTGAAGGGAGACGAAAATTTAATAGTCATGGGTGACTGGAATTCGAGTGTAGGAAAAGGGAGAGAAGGAAACATAGTAGGTTAATATGGATTGGGGGAAAGAAATGAAAGAGGAAGCCGTCTGGTAGAATTTTGCACAGAGCACAACATAATCATAGCTAACACTTGGTTTAAGAATCATGAAAGAAGGTTGTATACATGGAAGAACCCTGGAGATACTAAAAGGTATCAGATAGATTATATAATGGTAAGACAGAGATTTATGAACCAGGTTTTAAATTGTAAGACATTTCCAGAGGCAGATGTGGACTCTGACCACAATCTATTGAAGATTAAAACTGAAGAAACTGCAAAAAGGTGGGAATTTAAGGAGATGGGACCTCGATAAACTGAAAGATCCAGAGGTTGTACAGAGTTTCAGGGAGAGCATAAGGGAACAATTGACAGGAATGGGGGAAAGAAATACAGTAGAAGAAGAATGGGTAGCTTTGAGGGAAGAAGTAGCGAAGGCAGCAGAGGATCAAGTAGGTAAAAAGACGAGGTCTAGTAGAAATCCTTGGGTAACAGAAGAAATATTGAATTTAATTGATGAAAGAAGAAAATATAAAAATGCAGTAAATGAAGCAGGCGAAAAGGAATACAAACGTCTCAAAAATGAGATCGACAGAAAGTGCAAAATGCCTAAGCAGGGATGGCTAGAGGACAAATGTAAGGATGTAGAGGCCTATCTCACTAGGGGTAAGATAGATACTGCCTACAGGAAAATTAAAGAGTCCTTTGGAGATAAGAGAACGACTTGTATGAATATCAAGAGCTCAGATGGAAACCCAGTTCTAAGCAAAGAAGGGAAAGCAGAAAGGTGGAAGGAGTATATAGAAGGTCTATACAAGAGCGATGTACTTGAGGACAATATTCTGGAAATGGAAGAGGATGTAGATGAAGATGAAATGGGAGATGTGATACTGCGTGAAGAGTTTGACAGAGCACTGAAAACCTGAGTCGAAACAAGGCCCCCGGAGTAGACAACATTCCATTGGAACTACTGACGGCCTTGGGAGAGCCAGTCCTGACAAAACTCTACCATCTGGTGAGCAAGATGTATGAAACAGGCGAAATACCCTCAGACTTCAAGAAGAATATAATAATTCCAATCCCAAAGACAGCAGGTGTTGACAGATGTGAAAATTACCGAACTATCAGTTTAATAAGTCACAGCTGCAAAATACTAACACGAATTCTTTACAGACAAATGGAAAAACTAGTAGAAGCCAACCTCGGGGAAGATCAGTTTGGATTCCGTAGAAACACTGGAACACATGAGGCAATACTGACCTTACGACTTACCTTTGAAGAAAGATTAAGGAAAGGCAAACCTACATTTCTAGCATTTGTAGACTTAGAGAAAGCTTTTGACAATGTTGACTGGAATACTCTCTTTCAAATTCTAAAGGTGGCAGGGGTAAAATACAGGGAGCGAAAGGCTATTTACAATTCGTACAGAAACCAGATGGCAGTTATAAGAGTCAAGGGACATGAAAGGGAAGCAGTGGTTGGGAAGGGAGTAAGACAGGGTTGTAGCCTCTCCCCGATGTTGTTCAATCTGTATATTGAGCAAGCAGTAAAGGAAACAAAAGAAAAATTCGGAGTAGGTATTAAAATTCATGGAGAAGAAATAAAAACTTTGAGGTTCGCCGATGACATTGTAATTCTGTCAGAGGCAGCAAAGGACTTGGAAGAGCAGTTGAATGGAATGGACAGTGTCTTGAAAGGAGGATATAAGATGAACATCAACAAAAGCAAAACAAAGATAATGGAATGTAGTCTAATTAAGTCGGGTGATGCTGAGGGAATTAGATTAGGAAATGAGACACTTAAAGTAGTAAAGGAGTTTTGCTATTTGGGGAGCAAAATAACTGATGATGGTCGAAGTAGACAGAATATAAAATGTAGACTGGCAATGGCAAGGAAAGCTTTTCTGAAGAAGAGAAATTTGTTAACATCGAGTATAGATTTAAGTGTCAGGAAGTCGTTTCTGAAAGTATTTGTATGGAGTGTAGCCATGTATGGAAGTGAAACATGGACGATAAATAGTTTGGACAAGAAGAGAATAGAAGCTTTCGAAATGTGGTGCTACAGAAGAATGCTGAAGATTAGATGGGTAGATCACATAACTAATGAGGAAGTATTGAATAGGATTGGGGAGAAGAGAAGTTTGTGGCACAACTTGACCAGAAGAAGGGATCGGTTGGTAGAACATGTTCTGAGGCATCAAGGGATCACCAATTTAGTATTGGAGGGCAGTGTGGAGGGTAAAAATCGTAGAGGGAGACCAAGAGATGAATACACTAAGCAGATTCAGAAGGATGTAGGTTGCAGTAGTTACTGGGAGATGAAGAAGCTTGCACAGGATAGAGTAGCATGGAGAGCTGCATCAAACCAGTCTCAGGACTGAAGACCACAACAACAACATGATGGATTTTCGAGCAACAGTACACACATCACTTCTGTAGCCTATTGGCTTGGACTGACAATTTTTCTTCACAGTGTCAAAATGCTAACTATAAAATTTAAATATATTTAAACAGTTCAGTTGACATGCTTAAAATTAATATATTCAAGTCAGTTACAAGTATTAACCTTGTAAGTCAATAGGCTATAGGCCACCACATTGTAGCATACTGGTAAAATTTTGCTCAAGCCACTACTGCCTAATGGTGGATATACATCTGAGACAGTGTGAGACATTTTGCCTATTAAACCTGTGGCCAATCTTGCTGAAAGTTCTAGGCAAACACAGAGTGTGGAACTGCTTGTCATTGGGAGCTCCTATGTTAGGCAGGTGACAGATTGTCTCAGGCAGGCAGGTTGGGAAAGAAAGGCCAATGTCAACTCATTTTCTCACTCGGAAATCTTGCCCAAGATGTGGAGGCGGCTCTGCTGGCAGTGACCAAGCATGCTGGGTGCAACCATCTGTAAATTATGGCTCGTGTTGATGCATATGGTGCCTGCTGTCTGGGTTCAGACACCATCTTCAATTTCTACAGGCAGCTAATCTCGTCTGTGGCAGTGAAAGTATAACTATCACTTTGCAGTGTCATTTCCACAACTGATTGTGGTCCACTGATTTGGAGCTGTGTGGAAGACTTAAAGCAGAGGCCCAGACGATTCTGTGACTGATTAACTTTTTATACCTGGGATTCACAGTCATGTAGAACGTTATAAAAGACATCATATTTATGCTAGTGACTGTAACACTTTCTTTATTTCACGAGTGCAATTACGGCCTTAGGCCATTCTCAAGTGCACTTGATAATGGCCTAAGGCCGAAATTGCACTCGTGAAATAAAGAAAGCGTTACAGCCACTGGTGTAAATATGATGTCTTTTATAAGATTTTGTGACTATTTTGGACGCAGATTTCTCAACCTCCTCTCTTTGGTAGAGACTTCTAGGAGCCAACTTAATAGGTCAGGTGTACACTACATGCATGAAGCAGTTACTGGGACAGAGTATGTGTGGCATGCACGTGTCTGTTTTTTAGGATAGAGAAATCCCTCCACAGGCCTGATAAGACACCGTTTTATGCCATGCAGGATAGCATTCTCATAGCAGTTCAGAGAAAGAAATTTTAAATAAAGTATTAGTTAACAGTAGGAATGTGTATGGAAAGTTCCTGTAACTAGCCTCATTCATAAACAGTAACTTCACTGAAAACAGCTGTAAATAGGAATAAAAGAGTAAGGTAGGCAGATCTTTCTGCATAGTAAGAGAGACAAGAAACAGATTACAGAATACTTGAGTGGTCAGTGTGAAAATTTCATCTACAGTGCTAACAAGGCTGAGTTTCAATGAATAAAATTTAAGAGCATTGTACAATACACTTTAGACAGATACATGCCAAGCAACCCTGTGAGGGCTGGAAAACACCCGTGTAGCTGTACAAAACTGCTACAGAAGCAAAGCAGACTTCACAGCAAATATAAACATAGTCGTAGCGTTACAGAAAAACAAAAGCTAAACAAAGCCAAAATTAGCATAAGAAGTCCTGTCTGTGAAGCGTCCAACAAATTCAAATGTAAAATTCTATCTACCGAACTTAGAGGAAATCCTAAGAAGCCATTGTCTTATTTTAAAACAGTAAATGGAACAAAGCCACCTGTCAAACACTCTTAAGACCAAATGGCATTGAAGCAGAGGATGAGATAGAAATGGTCAAAATACTGAACCCCTTTTTCCAAAGCTGTTTCACAGATAAAGATAACACACAAATGACTAAGTGACAGATGTCAAAATAAAGTGACCATGGAATAGAAAAACAACTGAAATTGCTCAACAGAGGAAAGGCCTCTGGACCTGAAAGGATACCAGTTCAATTCCACACAGAGATGCGAAAGAGCTTGCCCCTCTTGTAGCAGCTGTGTACTGTAGATCTCTGAAAGACTAGTGTGTTTTTAATAATCAGAAAAAAGCACAGGAGGACTGAAGTGTTCCTAATGATCAGGAAAAAAGCCCAGGTCACTTTATTTTCAAGAAAGGTTGTTGAACAGGCATAAAAATGTAGGTTACATCTCTGATGTGAGTATATTACAGAATTTTAAGACATGTTTCATGGTCGTGTATTGTAAGATTTATGGACATCAGAAACCTCCTCTGTTGGAATCAATGTGGGATCCAAAAATGATGATCGTGTGGAACCCAGCTCACACTATTTGTCCATGAGACCAAGAAAGCAGTAGATACTGGTGCCATGCTTGTTGACTTCCGTAAGGCATTCGATACTGTTCTTCAGCACTGCCTAATGAGCAACCTTTGAGCTTACAGATTATCAGATCAATTGTGTAACAGAACTGAAGTTTTCTCACAAATGGAACGTAGCATGTCATTCTGAATGGAGAGAACTCTTCAGACCTAAAAGAAACTTTGAGCCTACCCCAAGGGAGTCTATTGCAGCAAGACCTGCACAGTGCTTGGCAGAGGGAGTGGCAGTTGACCCTCCACATAAACAAATTGTATTTATTTCAGATACATAGACAAAAAGACACTTTATTGTATGATTACTTGTTTGCAGACCAATCACTGGAAGCAATTAATTCCATAACATACATAGGAGTATGCATACAGATCAATTTAGAGTGGAACAACTGCATAAAACTAATCACAAGAAAGGCAGATGCCAGACAGATTTATTGAAAGAATCCTCGGAAAATGTTGTCCACCAGAAATGAAGGTAGCTTACAAAACTCATGCTCAGCCAATACTTCAGTATTGCCCATCAGTATGGGATACAAAGCAGATTTGGTAGAGCCTCCATTTCCACAGAAACCATCCTTTCCATTACAAAAACTGTCTGCTGCCGCAGCAGTAGCAGCAGCCAGTCCCACACCCAACAGACTGAAGGTTATTGAAGCCTTCGCAGACAGAAGCTACCCTCCAGATCTTTTCCAGAAACAGATCACTTTGTGCCTTTTATCCACATAACCAGCTCTCCTTGCACACTAGATGACTGGCCACAAAGGAGTGGCTTCTTCTTCATTCCATATAACCTAGAACTGGCTTTCCACTAGGCTTAGGACTAACTCATTTCAAACTCTGAAATGAAGAATACCCTCCATACCACATTGACTGCTGTTCCACTGCTCACTCAGCCTGCACAATGTCCTTGTTTGTCCCTACGACTCTCTTCTCCCGACTCCTTTTGATCATGTTCCTGTCAATGTTTCAGGTCCAAGATCTTTCTTACACATCCACCCACCACTACCTATTCTAGCTCTGCCACTGAAATTTCCTATGCCATTAAAGACAGGACCACCTTTGACAACATCCACATCATCTACAAAATATACTGCAACCTCCGCACAGCATAAACAACAAGCAACATGGATGTATGCTCAGTGATAAACTGTATCAAAGAGCAATGCAAAGCAAAGAGTAGAGAGGAATGCAATGTCATTTTCTTCAACTCCTGCTTCATAGCACATACCATTTGGTCCGTCCCCCTCTCCAGTTTTCATCTTGTTTCACTCTCTTGCTCCCTCACCTCCCCTGCACACCACCAGTTACTTTTTACTCCGGCCTAGCTCACCCATTTAGCCTTTCCTTAGTTCTTTCCTCTACTCTGGACTTCCACCTTCTGCTTTACTTAATTTTCCTGTGTGCATTCTTGTAGCCAACCATGTACCTTTCTGCTTAGGGAGCACACCAGCATGATCTTTCCTTATCCACTGCCATTTTGTTCTTTCCGTACAGTTCCTTCTGCATCAGCATCAAACATTATACTGTATTGTGGATTTTCTATAGATGGATCAGAATCTCATTCACTGTGGAGAGCATAGGTTTCTTGCAGAACTGATTTACATGAGAAGGTAGATGATCGGTCATTTATTGACAAATGGCAAAGAAATCAAAGCAGTAGTTGTCACTAACATGTTGGGAATTACCTTGCCACGCTCCCATGTTTTGTACTACAGGGAAGTTTGGTACATCGTATATTCACCATATACTTACATAGGGAGACTGGAAATTTGGCAGATTTGGATGAAATTTTGCTCAGATTGTTCTTAATTGGGAAAACAGACATTTATTAGTTGGGTTTTGGTGTGACACACTATAGTTTATTGAAAAATGACAGAAGTTTTTTGTCACTCAAGTCCTAATGACTATACAGGTTGGTAGTGCCCTCAAGTGGGCAAGTGATGAAATCAGTGTACTCTGGATTTGTGGACTCGACTTTGCGTTCACATCCTTACTCGGAATAAATATTTTTTATAAAAAATCGGTATTTCATAATCATACATAGATTGCATATATATCTCGATTATATACATTTTCTTGAAATTGTGCAACACTAAAGCATTCTTTGAATATATTCTCTCTTAGGTGAAAAACTGTTTATTTGTCTTTAACAGTGCAAATGGTGTTACAGTTATACTATCTATGTGAAGGGGCTCCTCTGTTATAGGAATAGTGACATTTTATATAGTCACAAGGCAAGGCTTCGTGTTCATGTTTCATCAGTCAAGAAATTACAGTAATCGCTTGATGTCACTTTCCATTAATTTGAACAAGTGTGCCTATGAAGCACCAAAATGTCCCAAAACCCTCCACATTCAACAGACTAAAAATGCTTAATACCGCAAACTGTGAGTACATCATTTTCAGAAAAATCTCATTGAATTGGTGAATAATTTTGAAGGTTTTTGATTTTGTGTATTGAAACAAGTTCAACAAAAATTTGAAAAATTCATAAAAATGAGAATGGTGTTCCTCCAGATTTTATCAAAATTTCTGAAATCATGGATGAACAGACAATTCATACGTATACTACTCGATGAACAGACAATTCATACGTATACTACTCCAGCACAAATGGAATCCGAATAAGAGAATGAAGATCTGACACATTCATAAGCGACAAGTCTAGAGCATGGTCACCCATTTCCAGTATCAGGTTGGCTATCTAGAGGCTCCTCAGCACTACAGCCCATGAAGGGCCTTGGCCTGTATCTCAGTATCCTGCCACTCTATCTGGTCCATGGGTTTCTGTCTCTGTTCTCTGATACCCAGCTTTTTCATGTCTCTTTCAATTCCATCCACTCATCTCTTTCTGGGATGTCCTTTCCATCATCTGCCTCCAGCTTTGCCATTAAAAATCCTCTTACATGTTCTGTCTTCCTCCATACTGACCCCATGTCCTGCCCTCCACAGTCTTCTTATTTTAATGGTGATGACAGAGTCAGACTTTTCAAAAAGTTGTCCTAGTTCAGGTTTCATACGGATGTGCCAACCTTCTTGCTCGTATATCTGGCCATACATCTTAGGCAAAACCTTTCTCTTCCAAATGCTAAGGAGTTTTTTCTCATTTGCAATCACATCCCACGCGTCAGCACCGTACATAACAACCAGTCATTTGTTTTGTAAATGAGGATTTCAGATTTTCATGATAGAAGCGAGCTCCTAAGCATGGGTAGTGCGGCAAAGTAGCTTATGTTGCCACTGCTATTCTAGCTTGCGCCCCACTGCCAATGTCTAACGGGTTCCAGGGGCAACAAAAATTTGATTTTCAATATTTCATACAGTTATTGACCAAATTTAAGACTTTAGTATTCTGTCATAATCTATTTGTGTTACATTAAAGGTTTAACTCAACAAGTCAAATATTACAGTTAGAAACTGTGTGTATGACTAGAAGCAGTATAAGGTATAACTCATTGTGCACGAATATCCAGACCATATTCAACCAGAACTTTACGGTGAGAGTGCTTAATGACTTCCAAGAAACTTTATACATAATTTCAGACATTAACAAAAACTTTTTCATTGTGATGCCCCCCCACAAAATGGTGAATGGAAAAACGTTCATTGCTCCCTGTATTATTGCAGTTTGCACAGTAAAACAGTAGCATCAGGCATAGCATTTTAGTTTATCACTTCTTTACAACTAACTCTATTCACAACATACTTTTCAGACACTATCCACATATATCATTGAAAATACCTGCAAAAATATATCATATGGCATGTAGTTCTGGAGATGTGATGTTTTAAATATGGGAGTTTGATTCCTTAAAGAATCGGTGGGGGGTTTACTGGTGACTCAGAAGTAGAATAGGAAATTCTTGGATGCAAAAATGTATACTTTTGTGTGGACGACAACTATTGATAACAGTGTATCAGTGTTGGGTGGGGGGGGGGGGGGGGGGTAACAGATTTATTGAAACAAGAGACTGCACAGAGCATGGTAAAACGAGAACAACCACTCAGCATTGGCTTATGATAGTGAGCATACAATTACATTAAACAATCTCAGTTTCTTGCATAAACATGGAAACACCAGTGTCATGTTTCGAAATATGTTCCCTTCAAGAAAGTTGTATCATCCTAAAAAGATATTGAAGTTGCTCAGCACTATGTATGTCATATTATACTGTTAACTAAACTGCAGCATTGTGAAACACGGAAAATTGCAACAGGTTTCATCATTCCTTAGGTGGTGGGAAACAGGGTATTGCTTTCCACCATAACATAATAGAAAATGAACTTCCACGTAATTGGGCCACTAATTTGAGTTGTTCCTCAAGCTTCCATTCATAGACCATTTATATTGTATTATATATCATTGACTTAACCATTGTGTGTACCGGAAGGTATTGTATTTGCTGTTGACATAATCATCGTCAGATTAGTATCAGAAAATAAATATCGAAACAAATAAAGTATTAGAAGACATCAAATCCTAGGTCACAACTAATAGGCTTTACTGAAACTGCGGTAAAACAATACAGTCCTTTACTTCGATCACAACTTTAATGTTTTATGCATTTTCAAATAGATTTTTTTTAATAGATTGTCATCCATAGTAGTAAGTTATTGCAGATTTTGCACTTTGTTAGTTACTGAATTTACAATTATATTACTTACAGGGTCTTGTGGCTACTGCAGTGTGGGAGGTCAAGCTTTGCATTGACAGTCCACAGAAAGTGATAGCCGTCGTAGGTAAGAATCCTGGGGAGAGAGTTCACTCACAAGGTCGTGTCCTTGCTGATCGCAGTGTGCTGTACAAATACATCAATCCCAATCTTGTTGCTGTTGCTACACAGGGCTTTGATCCTGTGCAGAAGTGTGAGTTTCAATGAAATACATTTATTTGTAGCTAGGTCTGACTTAATGATTTAAGACTTATTTATATTCTTATTTCTTATAGATATACTGAACATCTACTTAGTAGATGCTGTATCAGGTGCAGTTGTTTTTTCTGCATCCCATAAAAGAGCGCGTGAACCAGTGTACGTAGTACATTCAGAGAACTGGGTACTTTACAGTTACTTCAGTGAAAAGTCTCGACGGACTGAGATTGTCACCCTTGAATTGTATGAAGGAAAGGTGCAAAGCAATACAACAGGTATTGTATTGAAACTTCATTATTATATTGCCATTTATGTTGTTCTAATTGTTATCCAGTTTTGTAAACTTTTTTTTTCCCTCCATAATGGCATGGGGGTGTCCAGTCATGTTTAGATAGTCAAAGTTCAAGGGTACTCAACCTATGAATGGGCTTCTGGCCTGACTGCAGGTAGAGAGCAGCCTTTTGTCTCCCTTGGCACTATGAAGAGGAGAGCGACGAGCCCATCACGCCAACTGCCTCTTACCCACAGAAAAGATCCCTGGCACCCAATTTCATAGTAGACAGAATGGAAATTGGTCCTACTGGAGGGATTGGAATCGATAAAAATTCACACTCCTTCGTGGGCTTGAACCCAGTACCTTCAGTGCCACAGTGTACCAATGTACCCCCTAGAGCACCACAGTCACGTCTACAAATAAGCTAAGCTAATAAATGAAGGAACTGTCGAATGTTTTGGGTCAGTCCACTTTTTTATTGTCTTGTAGTAAGTAATGACCTCGTTTCCACCAGGATGTTATTTTAAATGAGTATTTCATTCAGCATTACTAGCCTGTTTCGAATGTGTACTAATTCTCAAGTGCACCTACAAAATATAACAACACACCAGAATTGAATGAAAATAAAAATATGAAGTCTCTACAACTGGATTGAAGTACATTTTCTCAAGAACATATAGTGATTACTTACAATGAATGTGGATACATATCATTGTAAGTAGCATAAATCATGTGCCACATACAATTATATATGGCTTGGTCGTGAATAGACATGGTATAAAGTATAATCTGCATGCAGTAATAGTTGGTGCAAAAACAACAGCAATAATAGGAAATAGAAAAACCACATCTAAGCACAAACAACATGTAGGACAGACAAAGGATTAACTGTGTATGTACGACTGTTTGCAGATCTGACATAGGCATAAGTGTCAAGCGTATAACGTTGGTATAGGGGGAGGCACTACACTCTGGATGAACTTAAAATTTTTCAAATCCATCTTTGTGATTGCTAAAACTCCGTATTTATTCTAATGTACACATTTCATTTTACTCGTTTACAGTGTTGTAAATCTTGTTTTGAAATCGCACAGATTTACAATTTTGATTTGTTTCTAGATCAGAAAGCAGTTCATGTCAGAGGTAATTGAAGTGCGATTTTTTTACTACTGCATTTTTGTCTGATGTGTGCTTGCATCTGAAAGTGTCATTTGAATGCACATGTTTCAAGTATTCTTTGCTTGGCCCTGATGTTTTGGCCTTGTTTCATTTTGGCTAATAGCACTACACATTTCCTAATGTGGAACATGACTAAATGTTGCACCATTGATGTTTATTTACATTATCTTAAATTGGGCCAAAATACAACAGTTACAGATTGTACATACAGTATGTGAGAACTTTAAACGTACAGTTAAAGGAGAACAAGGAAAAAAACTCAACTATCTGAATATAATTTATAAGAAAGCACATTCACAACCAAACCTTTGTCACAGCTCACAATAACAGACCCCACAAAAATAAATGTGACTTCAAATGACCTAAAGGATCATAGAGAAGTTGCAGTTAGGCATTTGTTGAACAGACTCAGTAAAATCCCCCTTCCTCACAAACCCCAAATACCTTTGATATAGCCACTATAAAAAGATAGCATTAAAAATGGGGACAAAGAAACCCTATTAGATAAACTTCATACAAAAATGAAGTAGAAAAGAATTCAAGATTAAACAAACTGAACCACACCAGCATAAACATGTAGACACACTGAGAATACAGGAACACACTGATTATCCAGAACATTGTGACCATTGACCTACTATCAATATAAAGCCATCCAGACGATGGCAGCATCACCTGGCAGGGAATGACTGCTAGTCAGACACATGCACTGTGCGTGTAGTACCAGTAAACGTGCTGTCCGCATGTGGAATGGGGAAGGCACGATCTATCTGAGTTTGAACAAGAGCAAATTGTGATGGTCCAGAGGCTTGCGTGGCACGAGCATTTCTGAAATGGCACGGCTTATCACACATTCGAGGACTGCTGTGATGAGTGTCTTCTACACATGTCAAACCAAGATAAACCACATACAGATGACATGTGGGTGGGCAGCAATTCCTCATTAGGGTTTCAAATGTCATAGGCTGGGCAATTGAGTAAAATGGGACAGGCAGCAAACTGTG